>NC_137274.1:19987673-19995173 GCF_053477335.1 Acartia tonsa
TTGACATTCCCTGACCCCCTGTGGTGGAGACGGGGGAAACAAAGTGTTGTAGGGGTCACAACACAGCTAAAATAATAATCATAAGAGGGGGTACAAGAGAGAGAGGGGGGATATACCCACGTGGGTATAAGGATATTGTCCCTTTTATAAGACTTTCAAACCCCCTTTTAACCAATTACAATGAAGCATTTTTAAAAATAAACCAATCAGAGAAAGGATATTCATTTGTCCACGTGGGTTATACTAAACCACCTGTATGTTTGAAAATATGTATGTTTGAGTGTGTGTGTGTGCTTCCCTTGTGGGTGTGAGCCCCCCTTAGTGTATATTCTATTGCATAGGCTACTTATGTATGTATTTTTATGTGTGTGTGTGTGTGTATGTGTCTGTGTGTGTTTTTAAATTTGCTGGAGTCACAGAAAAGAAAATAACAGAAAATTTGTTGCTATCCTATTTTATAAAGTAATAAGTTTTTTTGTCTGTAGCGAAGGATCTCGCTAACCGTTGAAACGATATTGTTCTCCTTTAAAGTGAAACTTCATATATGTCATAGGGTGGTTTTAGGCTGTTTTTTTTTATAAAAAAAAATTGTTGTAAGGTTTTAAGCTATTTTTCTGCACTTTCATATTCCTTCTAATATCCCTAGATACTAGGGACGCAGCTGCTAGTGCTTAATATTATGATCCCATATGTATGTTTGTGTGTATGTGTGTGTGTGTGTGTGTGATTGTGTTTGAGGGACTTTTTAAAGGGGGGATGGATATATAGATATATTGAAATGACTCACACTCAAGAAGTTTTAGTAATCATTAGCCCAAAAATCAATAAAATATGTCCACAAAATAAAAAAAGTTTTATCATGAGCTAATTTAATTGATGATAGATAGAGAGATGAAAAGGGGATTTGTTTAGGGGGGGGGGGAGTCTCTGTTTAAAGTTCAGAGTATAGGCACCTCTGTGTGCCTGTGTCCGTGTATATATATGTTTGTGTGTATGATTACTTATGTTGCTAAATGTTAAAGCCCTAGTGATAGATAGATAGGGAGAAAGAGGATTTGTTAAGTTTGACCCTTTCATAGAGTTCTGATATCTTGGTATAGGAAATATTTAAAATGGATTGTCGTATTGAGTTTTACTCCTAAAGGAAGCTTTCTATTAGTAAACTGATGAAACATTTTGTTCTACAGAACATTGCGTTATTTAATTTTTTTTTAAATTTTAACATAATATTGCTTACTTTTCTCTTTTTTAAAACCTTTTCTTTTTATTAAAATAAGTGTAAAAAACAATAATCTTATTTCATTTATGAGAATTATATTAATCTTAATTATACTTTTACAAATTCTGCAAGTGCCCCCTCCCCCCCATATCATTAGAAAAAATGGTTTTAGAACAGTCTTTTTATTATAAAACAGTTTTGTTGCTTTCTCTTACTCTTCCTCTCTCTCTCTCTCTCTCTCTCACTCTCTCTCCTTCATGTATAGATTCCTCTGCTATATTAATGGAGTAATTTGCCGCCAAATTGCTTCCTCTTGGCGGCAAATGTGTGTGTGTGACTTCGTGTGTGTTATTATGAATTTTTTTCTTGTTTTTACATTTACAATCTTACTTCGATTTTAGATGAAAAAAATAAAGTACAAATTATACATAAAAGTTGAAATAAAACAAATTATAAATCCATTAAAACCCATTAAATATACATTCAAACACAGAGATAAATTGATGGCAGGGATTTATAGGGATAAGACAATTGATGTTAAATTGATGTACATCCGAAATCATGATAATGGACGTTAAATGGTCCTAAATCATGATAAACAATATTAAAATTATTGTCTGAAAGTTTGGAACAACCCAATTAGGATCTAACAAAAATACCCATTTTCATTCATTTATAGATAAACATATACTACAGAAAGATAGATTGATTGATTGGTTTGTATATTCATAATTAATTGAATTTAAATGTATAAATGGGTAAGATAAATAAAAAGATGAATCCTATTTTGATAAATAAATAAAGGAAAAAGGTTTGTTTATAGATAAATGGTCCAATGATAAATAGATAAAGAGATACATTCTTTTAGAGAAGCTGCGCTAATAAATAAAGTCCTGGAAATACCAAGATATCAAGCCAACCATTAATTATTAGGGATCTAAAGGGATAAGTCAATGGCCGATAAACTGATAATCATCACCAATAATGATACAAAAAATTACCCTTTTAGTAGATTACAATTAGTAGTTGAAATGATTAGACACTTAACCATTCAATAAAAGTCCCCAAAGTTGTTAAGCTAACAAATAAGAAAGCATTATTATAAAATTTTTGGGATTAGTGTAATAAACAGCCCAATGTTTCCTTCCTCTTTTCCAATATGGCTTTTATGCGATTATTATCCGCTGGATTAGATACTAAAAAATCATGTGTAGCATATTATTATAATTTTCTATGAACATTAAAATAAAATCATAAAACTCGTTTTTATCTTATGATTTTTCATTTTAATGTCCTCGGAAAGCTGTCTACGATACACATAATTTTGATTGGCCCTTTTCTGGAGGGATCCCAATTCAACATAGGCACAGGGCCCTTTTCTGGAGGAATCCCGACCCAACATACACACAGGGCCCTTTTATGGAGGGATCTCGACCCATTATACGCATAAGGCACTTTTCTGGAGGAATCCCGACCCAACATACGCACAGGGCCCTTTTCTGGAGGGATCTCGACCCAACATACGCATTAGGCACAGAATAGATCCCCGAAAGAGAGAGGGGGGGGGGGGGGGGTAGAGATACAGTGAGGTAGTGGGTTGAAGGGAGAAAAATACTTGTAAGAATGTGTGCGTGTGTGTATTGTACTTTCACTTTTACACCCCCTTACTCAAAACTTCCCAATATAGCCCTAATCATATTATTAGATTGATGTAAAGAAAATAAAAAAAAAAGCTTTTTAGATATCTAAACCGATGATTTATTTTCATGGAATATACTGCTTATCCTGGGATGATTTTAGGCTATTTTCTTTGGAGGTGGGACAGCCTTCTGTTGGAAATTATGAAGTCTAGTTTAAAAAATGCTATTTTTTGCTTTCCACTGTTCCAATTCCTCCAACCAACCCCCCCCCCCCCAAAAAAAAAAAAAAAAAATCCCCAATATTGTCTTAATTTTTCCATAGCAACATAAAATTTTCAATATAATTTTACTTTCAACGATTCAATCCTTTTAAATTTTTTTATGCAAGGCATTACCGATAGTGGTCAAAATAACGTGTGGGTCCACAACCATCTTCCAGCATTTCCATCCAAACATTGTAACCAATCACAGCAATGCAAAATAATTCTATCCAATAACAACACAGATATATGGTTTTGGTGAACTGTGATTGGTTGGCTGCTGGTTGTAACCCACGTGGGTTGATGCAACCAACTTGCCCCCTCTTTGTATACCCCCCCCCCCCCCAATCTCAACCATGTATATAGAATAGGGGAGAAGCAACTTATAATAGAAAGATAGACAAATACTTATTTGAAAATAAAACGCCATTGATTTTATGTCGGAAAGAAAAAAACACCACTTTTAAAATAGCTAAATTTTCCTTTACTTTCTAAAAGCAAAGCTTTTATATAATTAGGGTTGGTCCGTCCTTCCGTATGTCAGAGACAGTTAGAAAGATTAGACCTCCTAACTGTGCTGAATAGTGATGAGCCTGTATTATGCACAAGGCATTCCCTTTTTTTCAAATTGAAACTAATTTTTTCTGAATAAAGAAATGCAATGTATTATAAATTAAGTTTTTTTCCCTTTAATCCCTTTATGTATCTAAAACATAGAGACTTTAAGGGATAAGACTATGGACGATAATTTTATGTAAAATCCCCAATCATGAACAACTAAACCACCCCATTATTGGTCAAAAAGTTTAGACACTACCAGTTTGTAAACAACAAGTCAAATTTCAACAACAGTACCCAAAGTTTTTTTGGCCAATAATTAAAAAATAGGATATAATAATAAAACTTTGAGTACCAGTGCAATTTACAGTCCAATGTTCCTTTCCTCCCTAATATATTAATTTTTTTTTATTTTTTAGTATTTCTTACTAAATTGCATAGGGTGAATTATAATGCACTAGTGGCTTCGCCTCTATTTGGGGGGTTAAGGGTGTCCCACCCCCAGTGAAAATAGCTTAAAACCATCACAGGACCAGTAATTATATTCCCTGAAGAGTAGAGCCCAATCGGTTCATTGATTACCGAGATCTTAAGCTTCAGACAGACAGACAGACAGGCATTGTACTACTTTGTATTATAGATAGTATAGAGCTGACTCTTTCTATGGATTGTTTAAGTCTAAGGGCAGTCTTTAAAAGTACAATTTTCTGGTAAAACAAGGTTGAACTTGTCTATGGCATTCAAAATATATTTGAAAAATAAAATATTATTTATTTTAATTATGGAGATACAGTGTAATGCACAGGGTTTTATCAGGGAGGGAGGAGACATTTGGCTGTTTATTATACTAGTCCCTTAAGTTTTATAGTAACCTTTTTCTAATGGGTACTTGACATTTAGAATTAGGATTTTATGGTTGGAAGAATTCTACGCTGTGATTGGTTAGGAAGATTTAAATCACGCACACACACACACACACACAAATAATTAAAGATTTAATTTTGAGTGTAAAGTATAATATTATCAGTTCTGATGTCCTGATCCTTAAATCATAATTATTAAAAATCGAACTTTATCACTTGAAACACACTTTCTCCCCCACAAAATACAATTTTATCAGCTATTGTCCCTATGCCTCTACCCCCCCCCCCCCCAGAAAAGCTGCATTTATGCATCAAAATTAATATCCCCCTTTTTTCATCTACCTAATAATAATAATACCTTCGACTGGTTTAATAAACAGAAAATGCTTTAAAATTACATCAAAGTAAGAGCTATCTAACGTATCAATCCTTATGTAATACTATGGTTTTTAATACCTTGGGATTTAAATATCCATTTATGCTAAATTTTGTTTGCTTAAATAACTCATTGAAGCGTAATGTGCTATTCTGATCTGATTTCTTTTATTTAAATACCATTTAGGTATCACACTTAACTTTTTTAACATAGACATTTATACTTTTTACCCCCTCTTTCTTTTTATACACTTTTCTCTTAGTCTTCATTATTGATTTATCTTCTTTTTCTTTTCAAAGATTTTTTTTATTATTTTCGAACATTTTTTTTCATTTTAGGTTTGTAATAACTTTTATTATAATCATATAATCATTCATCATAGAATGATTTTTACATTTGTTATACATTTTATGATAACAGCAGAGTTTAGGCCTTAAATATATGCATTTATACTGTTTAAAACATCGAAAATTGACTACAAAACCAGCCCATGATATGAAGGCGTTTGGAGGGAAATTTCTCGTATTCATTCGAATCCGGTGGATAGGAACCGGTTCTCATCCATACGAAAAAACTATGTCTAGCATCGTATTATATCCAGTTTTCTACGAATATAGAAATGTACAATCATAAGATTAAAACTAGTTTTTTTAGCCAGTTCCTTCGGCACCACGGGGCTAAAAAAACTAGTTTTAATCTTAGAATTGTACATTCTAAATCCGCGGAAAGCCGTTTATAATACGATACGAGAAATAACTATTATCTCTTGTAATCTTTTGAAACTAAACTTTTATGCGTCCAAAAATTGTTGGATGGTTGATAAGTAGTAGCACAGCTACTCAATAAGTCTTACCACAATTAACCTTATTCATTGTCCTAGGATTCAGAAGGATATGTTTATTACACTAGTCCCCAAATCCCTATAATAATGTTTTCTTTACGTTGGCTGAACAATTTTTTTGAACTTTTTATAATTTTGATTGGTTGGTTAATTAAGCTGAGTTTTCAAACACTTAACCTCTAATTTTGATCTCCAGAAGGAACATTTATGTGTATCATCATTAGGGATGTACATAAATTTTATCAACCATTGTCTTATCCCTTTAGATCCCTGTCTAAGATTTCTTTTTAAAATACTGTATACATATATTCTTATATATGTTCTTGCTTTTTAAAGTTTTACATAGTAATAGTTTACAAAATTTCCTTGCTATACTTGTTAAACAAGAATTGGACGAACTGTACAAACTGATTATATAATTAAATAAATAATAAATGTTTTTCTTATTGAATTCATGCATTTAATATAATAGAATGCTTTAAAACTTTCAGGGATAAGTCAATGAATAAGTACAGGGAAAGTAAGGGAAAAGTATTATTTATAAAGAGCTGAATGATACACTCTTTAATGTCTGTTTGTCACTTAGGAGCCCTAAAACAGATTCATTTGATATTTTTAAACAATTAAACTTTAATCCAGGCAAGAGCCGATGAGTTCAGGAAAATAGCCTAAAACCACCCCAAGACATCTATAAATCACTCCTAAAGTTTCACTAGCAATTTAGAAATAACTTATTTATTTAGCCCTTTTGTGTCTAAGGTTTCAAGATTAGAGAAGGATATTTTGCAACATAACATATTGTAGGGCATTTTTGCTTAGATTTAGTTCAAGCTCTGGGTATTCTTATTAAATCTTGATTGATTGGTTAAAACTAGTAGTTTCTAAGCTTTAATCTATTTAATTTTAATTTGCAGAATTATTTCCAGGGTTGTACATAAATTTTTCTTCCATTGTCTTATCCCTAAAGTTCCTAATTTTAATGATATAATGGCAGGGAGAGAGGGGATATTTGGCTGTTTATTACACAAGTCCCCCGAGTATATAATATAGTTTTATTATTTATTGGCTTAATAACTTTGGGGACATTAGCGATTTTTGATCAGTTTTTTTCATAAAGTTAAGTGTTTAAACGTTTCATCCACTAATTTTAATGTAAAAAAGGGTAATGTTGTGTATCATCATTGGGGATCCATTTATCAACCATTGTCTTATTCCTTTAGATCCCTGGGTTGTTTATGTAAATGTGCACTATGGCATGTAAATGTGTCCAAAAGTATCCTAACAATCCACAAATTACCCGCATTTATATCCTAGATTAGAAACTGACCTTTCTGATCATACTTAGAATATTATCAAATTTAGACACCCTTAAGATATAAGGTTTTTTTTCCAAAGGAAGCTATACTACTAATAATCTATATCTACTATTTATTTTATATTCTAGTATGATTATTTTATGTTTTATGTTATTTCAATAAGATCGCAACGATTCAACATTTGAAAGATATCATATTTTTTTACATGCATATATAATTGCTCCGTTCTTAGTATCTAAAGGCTATGTAATAATACACCCCCAATGATGATATACAAAATTAACTCTTGAAATTTCAAGTTTAGAATCAACAAATCAAAGATTTAAGGAAAGTACCCAAAGTTTTAAGCCATCAAATAAGAAATGAGATTTGGGTACCATTAGTTATTTACAAATCTAAGCCAAAATTAGACTTAAATAAACATCAG
>NC_137274.1:20000173-20041800 GCF_053477335.1 Acartia tonsa
GATTAATATAACCTCCCCAAAAATAGTTAAAAGCCTTCCTTGGACTTATAAGAAACTTCACTGGTAAACAGTACCATATTGTTACGGCAGTTAGCGAGATCCTTTACTACAGCCAAAAATTACTACTTTATATAATAAAGAATTCATTTCATTGCAACCAAGTGTTGGTCATTTTAAAAAAATAGACCGGAGGATGATGAATAGAAATCCATTGGACACACACACACATACACTCACACATGCATACACACAAACACACACACACACACACATATGTGCGGAGGAAATAGAATGGGCGAGTCCAAAACCTACAGGAAGGTAGATTTTATTCTGAATGCAATGTCCCACACTCAAGGCGATATTTATTAGCAAGAATGGAATGTCCTAGGCCTTTGGAGTGTGTTTGAAGGAAATGGGGGATTTTAATATAGGGGAAGGGGTGGGGGGCACTAATGTTTATGTGACCTGAAATTTTAACACATGAGTAGAACAGGGAGGGAGGGGACAAGGGGATGTTTATTACACTAGTCCCCCATAGTTTTATAATAATGTCAGGGTTCTACAGGGATAGGACATTGGTTGACAGTTTGATGTATATCCCATATGATGATACACAAAATTACCTCTTCTATAGATTATAATTGGTTGACATCCTGTTACTTTTTCATAAGCACTTACTATTTTAATAATACTCGCGGGAAGCTGTCTATAATACGATGCAATAAATAGCGGTTGTGATTTAACATCACTTTTTTGATATTTGCCTATGGCTAAAATATAATCTTATTTAACAAAACAAAACATACAAACTTTTTACATAACTCAGGGAGGGAGGGGACATTTGGAAATTATGTTAGAACATATAAATTTTAGTTAGCTTTAATAGTTTGTATACTTATATCAAATCTTTTGAAAAAATATTTCATGTTTGCATACCAAATTATGATTTGATAACAGGACAGTCTAATGTCTATGTTTATTTAGTCTAAGCAATTAGTGAAACTTATTGTTTTTTGAAAGTTTTGACATAATTTTAAATAATTTTAATAGTCAAATCGAAAGGGGAGAAAATTAGAAGAATTACATTTATAAATAGACATAATAATATATTGATGTATATGTAGAAATATTTATAAAAATTTTGGGACAAGTGCAATAAACCTTTCCCCTACACCCCACGTGGGTTCAATTTCTTGACCAATTCCTATTGGTTTAAATTCAGCTGTATATTGATTGTCCCAAAATTCCGGTTTGTGATTGGTCCAGTTAGAAATGGCCCACGTGGGATAAGTAAGAAGGCAAGCATCAGAGGTTCAAGCATTGATTCTCCGTTGAATGTATTGTTTTGTGTGTTTGTGTGTGTACTTTATATATACACAATATATTTTAGCAATGTATGTATAATATATTTTAAAGAGGAGATTTAAAAAAGGACAATTTTCAACTAGTAGCGCAGTTTTAAAATTCAAAAAAAAAACGAGGATGACAATATCCATAAAAGCAAAGCTCTGAAATGAAAGGACAACGAATATTAACACTTGTAGATTGTTAGAACTGAATTAGCAGAATATTAATGCATAAGTACAAACAATATTGTAAGTAAATTTGTTGCAAAATTGCATAAATAAATGATACTGTTTAAGGAGATACTTTTTAGAACTTGCTTATAGAGATGCTTTGCTTGTAACATTGTACTTTGTTGTAATAGGAATAAGTATAAAAAAATCAGATTAATCGAATGATTTTAACATACAAAAATTTGTTGTCAAAAAGTAAAAAATCAACATGTTTAAATGGACGTACAGACTTTTTGGTAATTATTATAGAGTTTCTAAATTGTATCTAATTGTTATAGGAATCATCATGCAAAGTTTGAAATTGATAGGACAATTCTAATATGTTTACAGAGCTAACCGTTACAGACATACAGAACAACCCTTTTTATAGAAAAGCCATACTTTTACAAATATTATCATGTCAAAATAAAATGCCATTGATTTTTTTGTCCGAATAAAACGCCATTTTTAACTAGCAAAATTTTACTTTCCTTCTTTACAAAAAAGGATATTTAAGATTTTTTTTATTGAAAAAAAGCTTTTATTAATAACTTTTGTGTTTTATTATATAATCAAAAGAATACAGAAATGCATACAAAAGTAACAGTAAAAAGCTCTTATATCTATAATACAAAGTAGAATGATGTATGTCTGTCCCTTAAGATCTTGGTAACCACTAAACTGATTGGATTTTACTCTTCAGGGAATATACCTACTGGTCCTGTAGTGGTTTTAGGCTATTTTCTTGGGGCATAGGACACCTCCAACCCCCCCCCTCCAAAAAAAAATCCCCTCCACCAATTTTTTTTAAAGCAGTTAATTTAAAATCAGCACCAAATGTAATTAATCTTTTTTATTTCCTTTTTAAATTAACCCTTTATATTATAGTTATATTTTAGTAAAAATATACTACCAGGTATCTTGGAATTATAAACATTTTTATAATAAAATAAAAATATGGTAAAATTGTTAAGCTACCTCTACCAATGCTTATATTTATCCTTGTTATGCCTTAATTATTATAGAAAAAAATATTAACCCCCCAGAGTATTAAAAAATATCTCTTTTTAGTGACCAAATTAACCCATTAATGACAATAGGGTCTTAAACGACGCACAAATTCAAACCTTATAAAAAAGTAACAGGATATAGATTCTACATGTGTCTGTGTGTACTAAGGGATCTCACTAACCACTGAACCGATATGGTTCTCCATTACATGGTAGCTTCTCATAGGACCTGGTAAGGTTTATAACTATTTTAGGGGAGAGTACCACAACCACCCTAGGAGAAATAACCCCTAGAAAATAATAAACCCCTCTCAAAATTTTTTTTCAATTTTTCTCTAAAAACTGTAATTAAAAGAGGGGGTTTGACTCCCCCCCAACCCAAGGGTCCCTTAATGCCTCTAGGGGCGTAGCCGCTGCTAGTATAGTGTTCCATACTATAAAGTAGTAAGGTTTTTGTCTGAAGCTAAAGATTATAGAAATTTCGGGTCTGAATTGGTTTTACTTATCAGGAAAGCTTTATAAATATCTTGGGATGGTTTTATGCTATTTTTCTGACATTCTCCACCCACCCTAGAGGTTAGGGGCGAAGCAACTAATAGATTATACAGTAAAAGCCTAAGATGATTAGTCCGATATGGTACATAATAGACGCATGGGAAAAATGATTAGTCCGAATGCGTCGGAAACGACGCAAAAAAAAAAACTTCTTTGGTATGCCACAAATCAAAAAATCTAAAAATACAAATGTCTTACAATCCCTTAAGGAAGCTGTGTTTAAAATTTCAAGTGATTCTGACGACAGGGGGGAAGTTCGGCACTAATGGGTTAAGGTATTAAATGTATATACAGAATTTTTTCTCGTTGACTTATCTCTCAGAAGGGATATTAGTTAAAAGCTCTTCCTAGTATAAACCCTTCCAAAGACTAGACTTCTTTAAAATTCGTAAAATAAAAAGACAGACAGAAAATGGGCTGTTTATTACACTAGTCCCCAAAGTTTTATAACCATGGTAACTTATTTGTTACTTTAAAACTTTGGGGACTTTTATTGAATTTTGATTGGTTAGTTCAAAACTAGTCCAAACGTTTCAACCAATAATTTTAATCTACAGAAGGGGTAAACTTGTTTATCCTCATTAGGTATGTACATATATCAATTTATTGTCTTATTCCTTAACATCCCTGTTTACAATGTTTGTTTCTCACATGTCCTGATCCATTTATCTTTCTAATATGTCAACTGTTGAAAAGAGAAACAAGGATGACAACATCCATAAGTAGCCAAGCATAAGAGATGGATTAAGGCTATTTATTATTTTTATTCCTTATGATAAAGTAACAGTATCTTTGTCTGTATGTCTGTCTTTCTGTACCAAATGATCTTGCTAACCGCTGAACCTATATGGTCCCTTTTACAATGAAGCTTCCTATATATAGAAAGATGGTTTTAGGCGATTTTATTTTTATTCCATATAATAAAGTAACAGGATCTTTGTCTGTATGTCTGTACCAAATGATCTTGCTAACCTCTGAACCTATATGGTTCTCTTTTACAATGAAGCTTCCTATAGGTCCTTAGATGGTTTTAGGCTATTTTATTTTTATCCTTTATAATAAAGTAACAGAATCTTTGTCTGTATGTCTGTCTGTACCAAATGATCTTGCTAACTGCTGTACCAATATGGTTCTCCTATACACAGAAGCTTCCTATAGGTCCTTAGATGGTTTTAGGCTATTTTGTTAGTATTCCCTATAATAAAGTAACAGTATCTTTGTCTGTATGTCTGTGTGTACCTAAGCATCTTACTAACCGCTGAATTCATATGGTTCTCTTATACATGGAAGCTTCCTTTAGGTCCAAAGATGGTTTTAGGCTATTTTATTTTTTTTCCTTATAATAAAGTAACAGAACCTTTGTCTTTAAGTTTGTCTGTTGTCTGTACCTAAGCATCTTACTAACCGCTGAATTCATATGGTTCTACTTTACAGTGAAGATTTCAGATGAGTTTGAAAGTGAGTTTCTAGAAATTTCTTGTTCCTGTACAAAGAAAATAGGGGAGTGGCACAACAGGTTTGAAACTTCTGAAATATCTGTATTCTGCTTCGACCAGTTTTTAACATTTCCTTGTTTGGTTGTAGAGATAGGTGGGGGGGGGGAGGCAGTTGTTATTTTAACCCCAATTATAAAAACAAAGTATAGATTAATTATTATACTCATGACCGCTAAAGAAATAATGGGGGGAGATAAGAATATGACCGGGGGGGGGGGGGGTGGATTAACAGACCTCCAATGACCGTTGCGTTTCATAGAATTAAATAGTCTATGACCGGGGGCGGAGATTTATAACCTTACAATGACCGTTTAGATGAGCTAATAATAATACTATACCTATGACTAGAAGTAGATATATTTAGTAGAGTGTCTCTAGCTAGCATATTAGGTCCTATTCTAATAATACTATACCTATGACTAGAAGTAGATATATTTAGTAGAGTGCCACATGCTAGCATATTAGGTCCTATTCTAATGATACTATACCTATGACTAGAAGTAGATATATTTAGTAGAGTGTCTCAAGCTAGCATATTAGGTCCTATTCTAATAATACTATACCTATGACTAGAAGTAGATATATTTAGTAGAGTATCTCAAGCTAGCATATCAGGTCCTATTCTAATAATACTATACCTATGACTAGAAGTAGATATATTTAGTAGAGTGTCTCTAGCTAGCATATTAGGTCCTATTCTAATGATACTATACCTATGACTAGAAGTAGATATATTTAGTAGAAGTGTCTCTATCTAGCATATTAGGTCCTATTCTAATGATACTATACCTATGACTAGAAGTAGATATATTTAGTAGAAGTGTCTCTATCTAGCATATTAGGTCCTATTCTAATAATACTATACCTATAACTAGAAGTAGATATATTTAGTAGAGTGTCTCTAGCTTGCATATTAGGTCCTATTCTAATAATACTATACCTATGACTAGAAGTAGATATATTTAGTAGAAGTGTCTCTAGCTAGCATATTAGGTCCTATTCTAATAATACTATATACCTATGACTAGAAGTAGATATATTTAGTAGAGTGCCACATGCTAGCATATTAGGTCCTATTCTAATGATACTATACCTATGACTAGAAATAGATATATTTAGTAGAGTATCCAAAGCGAGCATATTAGGACCTATTCTAATGATACTATACCTATGACTAGAAGTAGATATATTTAGCAGAGTGTCTCTATCTAGCATATTAGGTCCTATTCTAATAATACTATACCTATAACTAGAAGTAGATATATTTAGTAGAGTGCCACATGCTAGCATATTAGGTCCTATTCTAATGATACTATACCTATGACTAGAAGTAGATATATTTAGTAGAGTGTCTCTAGCTTGCATATTAGGTCCTAATCTAATAATACTATACCTATGACTAGAAATAGATATATTTAGTAGAAGTGTCTCTATCTAGCATATTAGGTCCTATTCTAATAATACTATACCTATAACTAGAAGTAGATATATTTAGTAGAGTGCCACATGCTAGCATATTAGGTCCTATTCTAATGATACTATACCTATGACTAGAAGTAGATATATTTAGTAGAAGTGTCTCTAGCTAGCAAATTAGGTCCTATTGTAATAATACTATACCTATGACTAGAAGTAGATATATTTAGTAGAGTGTCTCTAGCTTGCATATTAGGTCCTAATCTAATAATACTATACCTATGACTAGAAGTAGATATATTTAGTAGAAGTGTCTCTAGCTAGCATATTAGGTCCTATTCTAATAATACTATACCTATGACTAGAAGTAGATATATTTAGTAGAGTGTCTCTAGCTAGCATATTAGGTCCTATTCTAATGATACTATACCTATGACTAGAAGTAGATATATTTAGTAGAAGTGTCTCTAGCTAGCATATTAGGTCCTATTCTAATAATACTATACCTATGACTAGAAGTAGATATATTTAGTAGAGTGTCTCTAGCTAGCATATTAGGTCCTATTCTAATGATACTATACCTATGACTAGAAGTAGATATATTTAGTAGAGTGTCTCTAGCTAGCATATTAGGTCCTATTCTAATGATACTATACCTATGACTAGAAATAGATATATTTAGTAGAGTATCCCAAGCTAGCATATTAGGACCTATAATACTATACCAATGACTAGAAGTAGATATATTTAGTAGAGTGTCTCTAGCTAGCATATTAGGTCCTATTCTAATGATACTATACCTATGACTAGAAATAGATATATTTAGTAGAGTATCCCAAGCTAGCATATTAGGACCTATAATACTATACCAATGACTAGAAGTAGATATATTTAGTAGAGTATCTCAAGCTAGCATATTAGGTCCTATTCTAATAATACTATACCTATGACTAGAAGTAGATATATTTAGTAGAGTATCTCAAGCTAGCATATTAAGTCCTATTTTAATAATACTATACCTATGACTAGAAGTAGATATATTTAGTAGAGTGTCTCTAGCTAGCATATTAGGTCCTATTCTAATGATACTATACCTATGACTAGAAGTAGATATATTTAGTAGAGTATCTCAAGCTAGCATATTAGGTCCTATTCTAATAATACTATACCTATGACTAGAAGTAGATATATTTAGTAGGATGTCTCAAGCTAGCATATTCTAATAATACTATACCTATGACTAGAAGTAGATATATTTAGTAGAGTATCTCAAGCTAGCATATTAGGTCCTATTCTAATAATAAAATACCTATGACTAGAAGTAGATATATTTAGTAGAGTGCCACATGCTAGCATATTAGGTCCTATTCTAATAATACTATACCTATGACTAGAAATAGATATATTTAGTAGAAATGTCTCTAGCTAGCATATTAGGTCCTATTCTAATGATACTATACCTATGACTAGAAGTAGATATATTTAGTAGAAGTGTCTCTAGCTAGCATATCAGGTCCTATTCTAATAATACTATACCTATGACTAGAAATAGATATATTTAGTAGAAATGTCTCTAGCTAGCATATTAGGTCCTATTCTAATGATACTATACCTATGACTAGAAGTAGATATATTTAGTAGAAGTGTCTCTAGCTAGCATATTAGGTCCTATTCTAATAATACTATACCTATGACTAGAAGTAGATATATTTAGTAGAGTATCTCAAGCTAGCATATTAGGTCCTATTTTAATAATACTATACCTATGACTAGAAGTAGATATATTTAGTAGAGTGTCTCTAGCTAGCATATTAGGTCCTATTCTAATAATACTATACCAATGACTAGAAGTAGATACATTTAGTAGAGTGTCTCTAGCTAGCATATTAGGTCCTATTCTAATGATACTATACCTATGACTAGAAATAGATATATTTAGTAGAAATGTCTCTAGCTAGCATATTAGGTCCTATTCTAATGATACTATACCTATGACTAGAAGTAGATATATTTAGTAGAAGTGTCTCTAGCTAGCATATTAGGTCCTATTCTAATAATACTATACCTATGACTAGAAGTAGATATATTTAGTAGAGTATCTCAAGCTAGCATATTAAGTCCTATTTTAATAATACTATACCTATGACTAGAAGTAGATATATTTAGTAGAGTGTCTCTAGCTAGCATATTAGGTCCTATTCTAATAATACTATACCTATGACTAGAAGTAGATATATTTAGTAGAGTGTCTCTAGCTAGCATATTAGGTCCTATTCTAATGATACTATACCTATGACTAGAAGTAGATATATTTAGTAGAAGTGTCTCTAGCTAGCATATTATGTCCTATTCTAATAATACTATACCTATGACTAGAAGTAGATATATTTAGTAGAGTGTCTCTAGCTAGCATATTAGGTCCTATTCTAATAATACTATACCAATGACTAGAAGTAGATACATTTAGTAGAGTGTCTCTAGCTAGCATATTAGGTCCTATTCTAATGATACTACACCTATGACTAGAAGTAGATATATTTAGTAGAAGTGTCTCTAGCTAGCATATTAGGTCCTATTCTAATAATACTATACCTATGACTAGAAGTAGATATATTTAGTAGAGTGTCTCTAGCTAGCATATTAGGTCCTATTCTAATGATACTATACCTATGACTAGAAGTAGATATATTTAGTAGAAGTGTCTCTAGCTAGCATATTAGGTCCTATTCTAATAATACTATACCTATGACTAGAAGTAGATATATTTAGTAAAGTGTCTCTAGCTAGCATATTAGGTCCTATTCTAATAATACTATACCTATGACTAGAAGTAGATATATTTAGTAGAGTGTCTCTAGCTAGCATATTAGGTCCTATTCTAATGATACTATACCTATGACTAGAAATAGGTATATTTAGTAGAAGTGTCTCTAGCTAGCATATTAGGTCCTATTCTAATAATACTATACCAATGACTAGAAGTAGATATATTTAGTAGAGTATCTTAAGCTAGCATATTAGGTCCTATTCTAATAATACTATACCTATGACTAGAAGTAGATATATTTAGTAGGATGTCTCAAGCTAGCATATTAGGTCCTATTCTAATAATACTATACCTATGACTAGAAGTAGATATATTTAGTAGAGTATTTCAAGCTAGCATATTAGGTCCTATTCTTATAATACTATACCTATGACTAGAAGTAGATATATTTAGTAGAGTATCTCAAGCTAGCATATCAGGTCCTATTCTAATAATACTATACCTATGACTAGAAGTAGATATATTTAGTAGAGTGCCACATGCTAGCATATTAGGTCCTATTCTAATGATACTATACCTATGACTAGAAGTAGATATATTTAGTAGAAGTGTCTCTAGCTAGCATATTAGGTCCTATTCTAATGATACTATACCTATGACTAGAAATAGATATATTTAGTAGAGTGCCACATGCTAGCATATTAGGTACTATACTAATAATACTATACCTATGATTAGAAATAGATATATTTAGTAGAAGTGTCTCTAGCTAGCATATTAGGTCCTATTCTAATAATACTATACCTATGACTAGAAATAGATATATTTAGTAGAAGTGTCTCTAGCTAGTATATTAGGTCCTATTCTAATAATACTATACCTATGATTAGAAGTAGATATATTTAGTAGAGTATCACAAGCTAGCATATTAGGACCTTTCCTAATAATACTATACCTATGACTAGAAGTAGATATATTTAGTAGAGTGTCTCAAGATAACATATTAGGTCCTATTCTAATAATTCTATACCTATGACTAGAAGTAGATATATTTAGTAGAGTGCATCATTCTAGCATATTAGGTCCTATTCTAATAATACTATACCTATGACTAGAAGTAGATATATTTAGTAGAGTGTCTCAAGCTAGCATATTAGGTCCTATTCTAATAATACTATACCTATGACTAGAAGTAGATATATTTAGTAGAGTATCTCAAGCTAGCATATTAGGTCCTATTCTAATAATACTATACCTATGACTGGAAGTAGATATATTTAGTAGAGTATCTCAAGCTAGCATATCAGGTCCTATTCTAATAATAAAATACCTATGACTAGAAGTAGATATATTTAGTAGAGTGTCTCTAGCTAGCATATTTTGCCACCAGAATAATATACAGTCTTATGTTTCCTGTGGTTATAAAACTTTGGGTACCAGAATAACATACATTCTAATATCCCCTCTCATCTTGTTACAACTTTGGGTACCAGAATTTTATTCGAAATTACTTATTAAACCTTGGTTTTGGACTGTGTATAATGGTAAAGACAAGGACCTACAAACTGGCCATGTAACCTAATGAAACATGTCTAAACTTTCCATAATTTTCTTTATATATATTGAAAAGTAGCTAAGTGCCAACCTTAACTCATAATGAATCTTACATGGAGTTACTTACACAAAGTTTGAAGAAATGGTTACGTGTATGGCCTGTTTAGGCTAGGTTAGGTTGAGTAAGGGGATGTGAGACCCTGTATGGTTCTTACCGTTTTTTACCTGTACCATACCCATTCGGAACCAGATTTTCTTTATATATATTGAAAAGTAGCTAAGTGCCTATATTAACTCATAATGAATCTCACATGGAGTTACTTACACAAAGTTTGAAGAAATGGTTACGTGTATGGCCTGTTTAGGCTAGGTTAGGTTGAGTAGGGGTGTGTGAGACCCTGTTTGGTTGTTTAGGAGATTGGTTTAATTCAGAACCATTTGTTTCTATATATATATTGAAAAGTAGCTAAGTGCCAACCTTAACTCAGATTGAAACTCATCTGCAGTTACTTACTAAACCTTCTTGGTTTTTGAGAGTATATAATGGAACGGCCAGTTGTTTGACATGATGTAGGTTAGGTTAGGTTAAGACAAGGATCTACAAACCAGCCATGTCACCTAATGAATCAGGTCTAAACTCTTCATCATTTTCTATATATATATTGAAAAGTAGCTAAGTCCCGACCCTAACTCATAATCAAACTCATCTGAAATTGTTACTTGTATTGGCCTGATTAGGCTAGGTTAGGTTGAGTAAGGGGATGTGAGACCCTGTATGGTTTTTACCATTTTCTACCTGTACCATACCCATTCGGAACCAGATTTTTCTTTATATATATTTTATTACACTAGTCCCCAAAGTTTTATAACCATGCTAACTTATTTGTTACTTTAAAACTTTGGGGACTTTTATTGAATTTTGATTGGTTAGTTCAAAACTAGTCCAAACGTTTCAACTAATAATTTTAATCTACAGAAGGGGTAAGCTTGGTAATCCTAATTAGGGATGTACATATATCAATTTATTGTCTTATTACTTAATATCCCTGTTTACAATGTTTGTTTCTCACAGGTCCTGATACATTCATCCTTCTAATATGTCAACTGTTGAAAAGAGAAACAAGGATGACAAAATCCAGAAGTAGCCAAGCACAAGAGATGGTTTAAGGCTATTTATTATTTTTATTTCTTATAATAAAGTAACAGTATCTTTGTCTGTCTTTCTGTACCAAATGATCTTGCTAACCGCTGAACCTATATGGTCCCTTTTACAATGAAGCTTCCTATATGTTGAAAGATGGTTTTAGGCTATTTATTATTTTTATTCCTTATAATAAGGTAACAGGATCTTTGTCTGTATGTCTGTACCAAATGATCTTGCTAACCGTTGAACCTATATGGTCCCTTTTACAATGAAGCTTCCTATAGGTCCAAAGATGGTTTAAGGCTATTTATTATTTTTATTCCATATAATAAAGTAACAGGATCTTTGTCTGTATGTCTGTACCAAATGATCTTGCTAATCGCTGAACCTATATGGTTCTCTTTTACAATGAAGCTTCCTATAGGTCCAAAGATGGTTTTAGGCAATTTTATTTTTATTCCTCATAATAAAGTAACATGACCCTTGTCTGTATGTCTGTCTGTACCTAAGGATCTTGCTAATCGCTGAATTGATATGGTTCTCTTATACATGGAAGCTTCCTATAGGTCCAAAGATGGTTTTAGGCAATTTTATTTTTTTTCCTTATAGTAAAGTAATAGAACCTTTGTCTTTAAGTTTGTCTGTTGTCTGTACTTAAGGATCTTGCAAACCGCTGAACCTATATGGTTCTACTTTACAGTGAAGCTTTCTATAGGTCTTGAGATGAGTTTGAAAGTGAGTTTCCAGAAATTTCTTGTTCATGTACAAAGAAAATAGGGGAGTGGCACAACAGGTTTGAAACTTCTGAAATATCTGTATTCTGCTTCGACCGGACCTAGGCAGGTTTTTAACATTTCCTTGTTTGGTTGTAGAGATAGGGGGGGGGGGGGCAGTTGTTAGTTTAACCCCAATTATAAAAACAAAGTACAGATTAATTATTATACTCATGACCGCTAAAGAAATGGGGGGAGATAAGAATATGACCGGGGGGGGATTAACAGACCTCCAATGACCGAATAGAATTAAATAGTCTATGACCAGGGGCGGAGATTTATAACCTTACAATGACCGTTTAACTAGAAGTAAATATATTTAGTAGAGTGCCCCATGCTAGCATATTAGGTCCTATTCTAATGATACTATACCTATGACTAGAAGTAGATATATTTAGTAGAGGTGTCTCAAGCTAGCATATTAGGTCTTATTCTAATAATACTATACCTATGACTAGAAGTAGATATATTTAGTAGAGTGCCCCATGCTAGCATACTAGGTCCTATTCTAATAATACTATACCTATGACTAGAAGTAGATATATTTAGTAGAGTGTCTCAAGCTAGCATATTAGGTCCTATTCTAATAATAATATACCTATGACTAGAAGTAGATATATTTAGTAGAGGTGTCTCAAGCTAGCATATTAGGTCCTATTCTAATAATACTATACCTATGACTAGAAGTAGATATATTTAGTAGAGTGCCCCATGCTAGCATATTAGGTCCTATTCTGATAATAAAATACCTATGACTAAAAGTAGATATATTTAGTAGGATGTCTCAAGCTAGCATTTTAGGTCCTATTCTAATAATACTATACCTATGACTAGAAATAGATATATTTAGTAGAAGTGTCTCTAGCTAGCATATTAGGTCCTATTCTAATAATACTATACCTATGACTAGAAGTAGATATATTTAGTAGAGGTGTCTCAAGCTAGCATACTAGGTCCTATTCTAATAATACTATACCTATGACTATAAATAGATATATTTAGTAGAGTGTCTCAAGCTAGCATATTAGGTCCTATTCTAATAATACTATACCTATGACTAGAAGTAGATATATTTAGTAGAGTGTCTCAAGCTAGCATATTAGGTCCTATTCTAATAATACTATACCTATGACTAGAAGTAGATATATTTAGTAGAGTGTCTCAAGCTATCATATTAGGTCCTATTCTAATTATACTATACCTATGACTAGAAATAGATATATTTAGTAGAAGTGTCTCTAGCTAGCATATTAGGTCCTATTCTAATAATACTATACCTATGACTAGAAGTAGATATATTTAATAAAGTATCTCAAGCTAGCATATTAGGTCCTATTCTAATAATACTATACCTATAACTAGAAGTAGATATATTTAGTAGGATGTCTCAAGCTAGCATATTAGGTCCTATTCTAATAATACTATACCTATGACTAGAAGTAGATATATTTAGTAGAGTATATCAAGCTAGCATATTAGGTCCTATTCCAATAATACTATACCTATGACTAGAAGTAGATATATTTAGTAGAGTGCCACATGCTAGCATATTAGGTTCTATTCTAATGATACTATACCTATGACTAGAAGTAGATATATTTAGTAGAGTGCCACATGCTAGCATATTAGGTTCTATTCTAATAATACTATACCTATGACTAGAAATAGATATATTTAGTAGAGTGTCTCAAGCTAGCATATTAGGTCCTATTCTAATGATACTATACCTATGACTAGAAGTAGATATATTTAGTAGAGTATCTCAAGCTAGCATATTAGGTCCTATTCTAATAATAATATACCTACTATAACTAGAAGTAGATATATTTAGTAGGATGTCTCAAGCTAGCATATTAGGTCCTATTCTAATAATACTATACCTATGACTAGAAGTAGATATATTTAGTAGAGTGTCTCAAGCTAGCACATCAGGTCCTATTCTAATAATACTATACCTATGACTAGAAGTAGATATATTTAGTAGAAGTGTCCCAAGCTAGCATATTAGGTCCTATTCTAATAATACTATACCTATGACTAGAAGTAGATATATTTAGTAGAGTGTCCCAAGCTAGCATATTAGGTCCTATTCTAATAATACTATACCTATGACTAGAAGTAGATATATTTAGCAGAGTGTCTCAAGCTAGTATATAATAATATATAGTCTAATGTCCCCTCCCATGCTTATAAATTTTTGGGTACCAGAATAATATATAGTCTACTATACCCTTCCATGATTATAAAACTTTGAGTACCAGAATAAACAGTCTACTATACCCTCCAATGCTTATAAAACTTTGGGTACCAGAATAATATATAGTCTAATGTCCCCTCTCATGGTTATAAAACTTTTGCCACCAGAATAACATACAGTCTTATGTTCCCTACCATGGCTATAAAACTTTGGGTACCAGAATAATATACAGTCTAATATCCCCTCTCATCTTGTTAAAACTTTGGTTACCAGAATTTTATATACAATCTCTTGTCCCCTCCTATGATTATAAAGTTTTCTTTATATATATTGAAAAGTAGCTAAGTGCCCACCTTAACTCATAATGAATCTCATTTACAATTACTTATTAAACCTTGGTTTTGGACTGTGTATAATGGTAAAGACAAGGACCTACAAACTAGCCATGTAACCTAATGAAACATGTCTAAACTCTCCATAATTTTCTTTATATATATCTAAAAGTAGCTAAGTGCCAACCTTAACTCATAATGAATCTCACATGGAGTTAGTTACACAAAACTTGAATAAATTGTTACTTTTATGGCCTGTTTATGCTAGGTTAGGTTGAATAGGGGCATGTGAGACCCTGTTTGGTTGTTACAGTTTTCTACCTGTACCATTCCCTGTAGTAACCAGTCTTTTCTTTATATATATTGAAAAGTGCCTAAGTGCCAACCTTAACTCATAATGAATCTCATCTACAATTATTTTCTAAACCTTGGTTTTGAAGAGTGTATAATGGATCGGCCATTTGTTTGACATGATATAGGTTAGGTTAGGTTAAGACATAGACCTAGGAACCAGCCATGTCAAAAAATTAAACATGTCTAAACTTTCCATAATTTTCTATATATATATTGAAAAGTAGTCCCAACCTTAACTCATGATGAATCTCATTTGAAATGACTTACTAAACTTTAACTTCTAATGTATCGGCCAGTTGTTTGACATGGTATAGGTTAGATTAGGGTAAGACATGTGAGACCCTGTATGGTTGTTACCATTTTCTACCTGTATCATACCCTTTTGGAACCAGTTTTTTCTTTATATATATCTAAAAGTAGCTAAGTGCCGATCTTAACTCATAATGAATCTCATTTGCAAAGACTTACTAAACCTTGGTTTTGAAGAGTGTATGATGGACCAACCATTTGTTTGTCATGATGTAGGTTAAGTTAGGTTAAGACAAGAATCTAATGAATCAGATTTAAACTTTCCATCATTTTCTATATATATATCTAAAAGTAGCTAAGTGTCAACCTGAACTCATAAAAAATCTCATTTGCAGTTACTTATTAAACCTAAAATGGTTACTTTTATTGTCCTGTTTAGACTAGGTTAGGTTAAGTAGGGACATGTGAGACCCTGTATGGTTGTTACCGTTTTCTATCTGTACTATGCCCAGTTTTTTCTTTATATTGAAAAGTGCCTAAGTGCCAACCTTAACTCATCATAAATCTCATGTGCAATTACTTAGTTTTAGACATTATCTAATGGATCAATCAGTTGTTTAACATCATATAGGTTAGGTTAGGTTAAGATATGGACCTAGGAACCATCCATGTCACCTAATGAATCAGATTTAAACTTTCCATAATTTTCTATATATAAAAAATCTCATTTGCAGTTACTAAACCTAAAATAGTTACTTGTATTGGCCTGTTTGCTTACAGAAAGTTTGTTTGAAGCGAAAGATCTAGCTGACCACTGGACCGATTTTCCACAAATCTTAAAATAAAAATACCAGTATTGTAAGACCAGGCCTTTGGCCCCTTAGGGATAACAAAACTGTATTTAATTTAATAATTTTTAACTTAAATATCCATGGAAAGCTGTCTACTTGAAAAAAAAATTAATTGTCATACATAATATTTTCATTTCTAAAATGTAAAAAAAAAAAATTAAAATGGGCATAAGGACCTTCTGGTAAAGATTATAGAGAATTGATTCTATTCTATCATGCCTAGATTAACGAAATCAGCTATCCGTTACGGATAGACGGACGTACAGACAGACCATAAGTATACAAAAGCTTGGTTATGAAAATATTTTTGTTTACAATTATGATTTAAACTTTATTTGAAACAATTAAAATTAAACAATATTCACGACTAAAAACTAGTTCAAATTAAAGAGATCTAAAGGGATAAGACAATGGCGGATAAAATGATGTACATCCCCAATAATGACACACAAAATTACCCTTAAATAGATTACAATTAGTGGCTGAAACGATTGGACACTCATATTAATGAACCAACCAATTAGAATTCACTAAAGTCCCCAACGAATAAGAAAAGGTTAATATAAAACTTTGGGGACTAGTGTAAAACAGACCCCTCCTTCTATGGAGAGAATGAATTATAATATAAATGTTTTCAAACTAATTACTATTAATAAATCTTTTATTGTCCTAACCCCGGGGAGGGAGGGGACAATGGGCTGTTTATTACACTAGTCCCAAAGTTATAAAATAACGTTTTATTACTCATTACATTAACAACTTCGGGGAGTTTTATCTAATTTTGATTGGTTATTTCATTTAGTTGAGTGTCCAAACGTTTCAACCACAAATTGTAATCTTTAGAAGGTGTAATTTTGTGTATCATTATTAGGGATGTACATCAATTTGTCGGCCTTTGTCTTATCCCTTTAGATCACTGATTGATATGTATGCTTAATTGTTTATGTCATCTATATGATTATGCAGGGATCTTAAGGGATAAGACAATTAAAAATAGAATTATGTACACCCCCAATTATGTTAAACAACTCCTCTATAGAGCAAAATTATTGGTGGAAATGTTTGGACACTAAATGTTTTTATAAAGGAACCAAATGTTTTAAAGACAACAAATAATAGAAAAGGTTTATAAAATTTTGGGTACTAGTATAATTTTCTGTTCAATGTCTCCTCCCTTCCTAAATATTTTATGAAAAGGAGTTGTGGCCGACATAATATCAATTAGGGTTGGGCCGGATATCCGGTCTGGCCGGTTATCCGGCCGGATATCCGGTCATTTCAGTATCCGGCCGGATACTGGATATATAAACTATCCGGTTACATGATATCCGGCTGATTTTTGACGCCGGATATCCGGTTATCCGGTAATTTGCCTGATATCGAACATTGACCAGATACTTGGCCGGAACCGGATATCCGGCCCAACCCTAATATCAATATCTCGATAATTTAATGACATACTAAATAATAACTACAATAATTTATTTCTATTAGGTAGGAGCGTAAAGTGCCGCCAAAAAATGACCAATGAGAGGCCAGTGTAAATTTTACCATTGGTAAATTACAATGTATACTGAGCTATCATTGGTCTTTTAAAATGTATACTGACCTATCATTGGTTATTTACAATGTATACTGAGCTATCATTGGTCATTTACAATGTATACTGACCTATCATTGGTCATTTACAATGTATACTGAGCTATCATTGGTCATTTACAATGTATACTGACCGATCATTGGTCATTTACAATGTATACTGGACCATCATTGGTCATTTACAATGTATACTGGACTATCATTGGTTATTTACAATGTATACTGACCTAGCATTGGTCATTTACAATGTATACTTTTACTG
Organism: Acartia tonsa; assembly: GCF_053477335.1. Lineage (NCBI taxonomy): Eukaryota > Metazoa > Arthropoda > Copepoda > Calanoida > Acartiidae > Acartia > Acartia tonsa. The sequence goes on from NC_137274.1 coordinate 20,018,289, forward strand.
ACCTATCATTGGTCATTTACAATGTATACTGACCTATCATTGGTCATTTACAATGTATACTGGACTATCATTAGTCATTTACAATGTATACTGGCCTATCATTGTCATTTACAATGTATACTGACTTATCATTGGTCATTTACAATGTATACTGAGCTATCATTGGTTATTTACAATGTATACTGACCTATCATTGGTTATTTACAATGTATACTGACCTATCATTGGTTATTTACAATGTATACTGAGCTATCATTGGTCATTTACAATGTATACTGGACTATCATTAGTCATTTACAATGTATACTGGCCTATCATTGTCATTTACAATGTATACTGACTTATCATTGGTCATTTACAATGTATACTGACCTATCATTAGTCATTTACAATGTATACTGACCTATCATTGGTCATTTACAATGTATATTGACCTATCATTGGTCATTTACAATGTATACTGGACTATCATTAGTCATTTACAATGTATACTGGCCTATCATTGTCATTTACAATGTATACTGACTTATCATTGGTCATTTACAATGTATACTGAGCTATCATTGGTTATTTACAATGTATACTGACCTATCATTGGTCATTTACAATATATACAATAAAATGACCAATTAGAGGTCAGTATAAATTTTACCATTGGTCAATTAAAATGTATACTGACCTATCATTGGTTATTTACAATGTATACTGACCTATCATTGGTTATTTACAATGTATACTGAGCTATCATTGGTCATTTACAATGTATACTGGACTATCATTAGTCATTTACAATGTATACTGGCCTATCATTGTCATTTACAATGTATACTGACTTATCATTGGTCATTTACAATGTATACTGACCTATCATTAGTCATTTACAATGTATACTGACCTATCATTGGTCATTTACAATGTATACTGACCTATCATTGGTCATTTACAATGTATACTGGACTATCATTAGTCATTTACAATGTATACTGGCCTATCATTGTCATTTACAATGTATACTGACTTATCATTGGTCATTTACAATGTATACTGAGCTATCATTGGTTATTTACAATGTATACTGACCTATCATTGGTCATTTACAATATATACAATAAAATGACCAATTAGAGGTCAGTATAAATTTTACCATTGGTCAATTAAAATGTATACTGACCTATCATTGGTTATTTACAATGTATACTGACCTATCATTGGTTATTTACAATGTATACTGAGCTATCATTGGTCATTTACAATGTATACTGGACTATCATTAGTCATTTACAATGTATACTGGCCTATCATTGTCATTTACAATGTATACTGAGCTATCATTGGTTATTTACAATGTATACTGAGCTATCATTGGTTATTTACAATGTATACTGACCTATCATTGGTCATTTACAATATATACAATAAAATGACCAATTAGAGGTCAGTATAAATTTTACCATTGGTCAATTAAAATGTATACTGACCTATCATTGGTTATTTACAATGTATACTGACCTATCATTGGTCATTTACAATGTATACTGAGCTATCATTGGTTATTTACAATGTATACTGACCTATCATTGGTCATTTACAATATATACAATAAAATGACCAATTAGAGGTCAGTATAAATTTTACCATTGGTCAATTAAAATGTATACTGACCTATCATTGGTTATTTACAATGTATACTGACCTATCATTGGTCATTTACAATGTATACTGAGCTATCATTGGTTATTTACAATGTATACTGACCTATCATTGGTCATTTACAATATATACAATAAAATGACCAATTAGAGGTCAGTATAAATTTTACCATTGGTCAATTAAAATGTATACTGACCTATCATTGGTTATTTACAATGTATACTGACCTATCATTGGTCATTTACAATGTATACTGACCTATCATTGGTCATTTACAATGTATACTGACCTATCATTAGTCATTTACAATGTATACTGACCTATCATTGGTCATTTTATTGTATGACGTCATTTTTTTGGAGGCTTTATACGCTGTTTCATTGGGTAGCCAAAACTTATTGGGAAGTCTTCAAATTTGTAAGAAAATTCTTTCAGGATCGCTTCGAAACCAATTAATATCCAGTGGATTATAACTGGTTCTCAGCCATACTGAAAAACTATGCATAGCATCATATTATATCTGTTTTTCTACGTATACAAAAATGTACAATCATAAGATTAAAACCAGTTTTTTTAGCCCTTGCCTTATGTATCTTGGGGCTCATAAATGGTTTTAATCTTATAATTGTATATTTTTATATCCGCGGAAAGCTGTTTAAAATATATTGTGATAAATAACTATTATTTGATCTAAATTTTGGGTTTCAAAAATGTTGATTGTGCAGATTTTACCTTCTATTTCATTTTCCCTGAAAAAAAAAATATTTAGTTTAAAAGCCATAAGTGACTAAGCAAATCTCAAAAAAAAATTTGGAGTTATGTAAAGGAAACGAAGTTGCGGGTTTCGTCGTATTTTCACAGCAGTAGCTTTTAAAAGGTCATTTTATGTTAAGTTAGGTTAGGTGATTTCCCCGCAGGATTAGGCAATTGGCCCCACAGGGCTAGAGGCCTCCGCAGAGGCTAGAAATAGGAGAAACGCTACTTTGAAATTATTACGAAACTTCACATGAGACGAAGCCAAAAATACATAACTTTTGCACCACGTCGTCTTCCTGTAACGTCATATTTCCCATATCTTTTTTAGGGATTTTCTTTCCCACTTCTCCTCTCATCTCCCTCATTTTATGACGTCACAGGAAGACGACGTGGTGCAAAGTTTATGTATTTTAGGGCAGGCTTCGTCTCACATGACCCAAAATTTGGCTTCTCTCCAGGGAGGGAGGGGACATTGGACTGTTTAGTACACTAGTTACCAAAGTTTATATAATAACGTTTTTTATTCGTTAGGTTAAGAACTTTGGGGACATTTATTGAATTTTGATTTGTTGGTTCGTTATGTTAAGTGTCCAAATGTTTCAACCACTAATTTTAATGTATAAAAGGGGTGATTTTTTATCATAATTGGGGATGTACAACAATTTATCCGTTAATTTCATATTTTTAGATCCGTGGCAACACCTAGAATATTAAATTTAGGTCCTAAAAATTTTTGGGTCATGGAAAGGAAACGAAGTTGCGGGTTTCGTCGTATTTTCACAGCAGTAGCTTTTAAAAGGTCATTTTATGTTAGGTTAGGTTAATTTAGGTTAGGTTTTATTATAAAACTTTGGGGACTAGTGTATTAAACAGTCCATTGTCCACTCTCTCTCTCTCTGTGAAAATTTTTGACCTGAAAGAATGTACTGCCATCATAGCTGCACCATTGTATTATAAACAGCTTTCTGCGGATATTAAAATGAAAAGCAATAAGATTAAAACCAGTCTTGGTAACCCCGATTGGCTGAAGGCACGCTCGTACAAAACTAGTTTTATTTCTATGCTTTTTATTTTAATATTCATTGAAAATTGTCTTTGATACAATGCTATAAATGATTTTTCAGTATGGCTGAGAACCGGTTCTAATCCAGCGGATATTAATTGGTTTCGAAGCGACACTGGAAAACTTTTTTACCTGACAGAATGTGCAACCCAGCTATAATGGCAGCTGCCAGGACAGCTGTTTTCTTCCACAGAAACCTTTCCTCTCGTTTTTTAGCCTCCAGTGCCTCTTTTTCTGCCCTATAATAATAAAACAAAGATTGGTTATTATAATTTTTCTGTTTGTTTGATTATCTATTCATCTATCTATTTATCTATCTATCCATCTATATATACATCAATTTATCTATCTATCTATCCATCTATTCATCTCTCTATACATCTATCCATCTATCTATCAATCTATCGATTAATCTATCGATCAATCTATCAATCAATCTATCGATCAATCTATCGATCTATCTATCTATCAATCTATCAATCAATCTATCAATCAATCTATCGATAAATCTATCGATAAATCTATCGATCAATCTATCGATAAATCTATTGATCAATCTATTGGTCAATCTATCAATCAAACTATCAAACAATCAATTGATCAATCCATTAATCAATTTATCAATCAATCTATTGATAGCCTCCAGTGCCTCTTTTTCTGCCCTATAATAATAAAACAAAGAATGGTTATTATAGTTTTTCTGTTTGTTTGTTTATCTATTTATCTATCCATCCTGTTATCTATCAATAAATCCATCAATCTATCTATCTATTAATTAATCTATCTATTGATCAATCTATCTGTCTATCAATCAATCTATCTATCTATCCATCTATCTATCCATCCATCTATCCATTTATCTATCAATCTATCTATCAATATATCTATCAACCTATCTATCAATCTATCTATCAATCTATTTATCAATCTATCTATCAATCTATCTATCAATATATCTATCAATCTATTTATCAACCTATCTATCAATCTATCTATCTATCTATCCATCTATCTATACATCTATCCATACATTTATCAATCAATCTATCAATCAATCTATCAATCAATCTATCAATCAATCTATTGATCAATCTATTGATCAATCTATCGATCAATCTATTGATCAATCTATCTATCTATCTATCTATGAATCTATCCATCCATCTATCTATCTATTTCCTCACCTTAGTCTATTTGCTTTAGACTGAGTCTTTCCCAACTTGAGCTGCAAATTTCTACAAGATTTAGCCAAGTTTTCTAGAAAAAAAAAATCATGAATGACAACATCCATAAAAGCGAAGCTCTGAAACGGTAAGACAAACGGACATTAACACTTGTATAGTGTCAGAACTGAATAATCAGAATAAGAGTTAAAGCAAAATTGTAAGTAAATTTGTTGAAAAACTGCTTGATACAGAATAATGTTTATGGACATACTTACAATTTTAGGTCTTGATTACAGAGATGCTTCGCTTATAATATTGTACTTTGTTGTCCCAGGAATTTGTATACCAAAAATCACATCAATCTGATTATTAGATCACATTAAAATGGACGCACGGACATTCTGGTAATGATTAAAGAGTTGCTACTCTTTCTAAATCGTACCTAACTTCTACAGGAATCACCATGCAAAGTTTGAAATCGATAGGACAATTATAACATGCCTTAATTAACGAAAAAGCTATCCGTTGCGGACGGACCGACCCTAATTATAGAAAAGGTTCGCTTTTAAAAAAAAAACATGAATGACAACATCCATAAAGCTCTTAAATCAGAATGTTGTAAAAAAATGCATATTTACAATGGACATACTGACTTTAATAATGTTTAAAATGGACATATGTATATTGTACATTTTAAGAATGATTATTGGGTTGCTTCAAGCTCTTAATTATACCAAAAGTAATCGTCATGCAAAGTCAAACATGATTAATTATGAAAGACATTCGTTACGGACGGTCAAACATTTACATACCGATTCTAAATATATAGAAAAGTTTTGCTTTTAATAGTAATTTATCGCATCGTAATATAGACAGCTTTCGGCTGATATAAAAATTAAAAATCAAAAGATTGAACCGGTTTTGTGAGCCCTGAGGGACCGAAGGCCCTTAAAACAGGTATTTTTATGATTTTATTTTAATATTCGTAGAACACAATGCTATACATGATTTTTATAGTGTGGCTTAGAACCGGTTCTAATCCAGTTGATATTAATCGGTTTCGAAGCCATACTGAAAAAGGTTTTCACATTTAAGCATTAGTTATTGAATAATTAAGATGTTATGTATTATAGACAGATTTCCGCGGATATTATGCGGATAGCATGCTTAGAACCGGTTCTTATCAAACGGATATTGATAGGTTTCAAAATAAAGTACTCACCTAACTCCCATTTCACTCTTTTAAATTCTTTAGCATCATTTTCTCTGTGATGAAATAAATATTTCCTTTAGAAGAAAGTTGTCGCAATTAAAATAAGGATGACAGCATTAAGTGAAGGTCCAGGATAGTAGGACAGACAGACGTGCAGATATATAGACAGACATAGAGACAGATAGATAGACAGAAATACATTCAGACGGGCAGACAGACAGAGAGACAGACAAACAGACAGATAGACAGACAGACGGACAGACAGACAGATAGACAGACAGATAGAAAGACATATAGACAGAAGGACAGACAGACAAATATACATGTAGAAAGACATATAGACAAAAAAGCAGAAACAGAAAGATAGAAGGACATCCAGACGGACAGAGAGACAGATAGAAAAGCATATAGACAGGCACACAAACATACAGGTAGAAAGATATATAGACAAAAAAGCAGAGACAGAAAGACAGACAGACAGACAAATAGACAAACAGACAGACGGACAGACAGAGATATAAGCAGAAAGACAGACATATAGACAGACAAACAGACAGAAGGACAGACAGACAAACATACAGGTAGAAAGACATATAGACAAAACAAGGCAGAGACAGACAGACAGAAAGACAGACATATAGACAGACAGACAGACAAACAGACAGAAGGACAGACAGACAAACATACAGGTAGAAAGACATATAGACAAAACAAGGCAGAGATAGACAGACAGAAAGACAGACATATAGACAGACAGACAGACCAACAGACAGAAGGACATACAGACAAATATACGTGTATAAAGACATATAGGCAAAAAAGCAGAGACAGAAAGACAGATAGACAGACTGACAAATAGACAGACTTACAGACAGACAAACAGACAGAAGGACAGACAGACAAAAATACATGTAGAAAGACATATAGACAAAAAAGCAGAGACAGAAAGACACACAGACAGACAGACATACATACACACAGACAGACTGAAAGACTGTCAGACAGACAAACAGACAAAAGTTACTAAAGGTAATATTACTCTCCTAAAAGTATCCTGGACTTCAGAAATTTCACTTTCAAGAGCCTCTATCTCGCTTTTTAGTGTGACGTTTTCTTCCACGACCTACAATTAATATATACAATAACATATATCTATCTATCTATCCATCTATCTATCTATCCATCCATCTATCTATCCATCTATCTATCAATCTATCCATCTATCTATCCATCTATATATCCATCTATCCAGGGGCGTCCAAGCTTTTTTTTTGGGGGGGGGTTAAAAAATTTTAGGGGGGGGGTAATTCGTGTTTGTGGGGGGTAAAATGGCGCGCGAAGCGCGCCGAAATTTTTTTTTACCCCCCCCAAAATTTTTACCCTGGGGGTAAAATTTGATTGGGGGGGGGTAATTACCAATCAATCGTTTGGGGGTGCCAAATGGCCCATTACCCCCCCCCCCTTGGACGCCTATGCATCTATCTATCTATCCATTTATCTATCTATCTATTTCCTATCTCTCTTTTCTTCAACAACCCACAATTAACAACTAGCGGCTACGCTCCCTAGAAGCCTCTAGGGGCACTTGAGGAGTGGGGGGGGGGAGTTGAATTTGATAACCCAATTGTTTATTTTATATATAAAAAGAAAAAGTAAAAATAATTGATAAATTTTTTACTGATAATTATATAATGATAGGAGTATCTAGTAGTATCTCAACTTTTCAACTAATAATTTTAATTGCTACATAATGGGTATTTTTGTGTATCATTATTGGGGATGATCATCAATTTATCGGCCATTGCCCCAAGGATGTCTTTTGTCAGGGAGGGAGGGGACATTATTACACTAGTCCTTAAAGTTTTATAAAAACGTTTTCCTATAAGTTGGCTTAATAACTTTAAGGAATTTTAATGCATTTTGATTGGTTGGTTCATTAAGTTGAGTGTCCAGGAGTTTCAACTAATAATTGTAATTTACATAAAGGGTAATTTTGTGTGTCATTATTGAGGATGTACATCAATTTAACGTTTATTGTCTTATCCCTTTAGATCCCTGTGTATATGAGATTATTTTAAAATTTGGGGTGCCCCAAGGATGTCTCTTTGTACCCAGGAATCCAAAAGAATAGGAGAATGGTCGATAAATTGATGTACATCCCCATTGATGATGCACAAAATTATTCCTTCTGTATTAAATTAACTTAATAAATCAACCAATCAAAATTCACTCAAGTTCTCCAAAGTTGTCTAGCAACAAATCAAAAAAGTTTATTATAAAACTTTGGGGACCAGTGTAATAAACAGCCCAACGTCCCGTCTTTTTCTGGAGTTCTCCAAGGATGTATATTTGTACCTGATAAGCAAATGTTTCTGTCTCCTCTAGTTTCGACTCCATCTAAATTAATAGTTATTTTTCGCATCATATTATAAACAGATTTCCACTGATATAAAATGTACAATTATAAGATTAAAACCAGTTTTTTTAGCCCTGAGATGCCGAAGGAACGGCCTAAAAAACTGGTTTTAATATTATGAATGTACATTTTATATTAGTAGGAAACTGGATATAATAGGGTGCTAAACATAGTTTTTTTTGTATGGATGAGAACCGGTTCTAATCCACTGGATATGAATTGGTTTAGACTCCATCTAAATTAAAATTATTTACACTATGAAACCAATTATTATCCGGTGGATTAGAACCGGTTCTCCGTCATACTATCAACATCATAGCCGCGGAAAGCTGTCTTTAATACGATATGATGATAAAAACACATACAAGGATGCAAGAAAGCGCTTTGATTTCTTATTGATACTATATAGGATTGCTTACAGATTTTTTTTTTTATAAATAATCACTCTGAAAAGCTTTGATTAACTTTCTTAATGTCTGTTTTCTCAATGGTTCACTTATTTTTTCTGATATACTTTAAATTGAACTAGTGGTTGTGCTCCTTGCAGCTAGAGTCTATGTAATAAAAGATTGAAAAAATAGCCTTAAACCAACCCAAAACTTAAATCATAAAAAAACAAAGCCTAAAACCATTATATATATTTCCATTTGGCTTTGAAACCGATTAATATCCGGTGGATTAGAACCGGTTCCTAGCTATACTGAAAAATTATGTATAGCATTGTATTATGTCCAGTTTACTAAGAATATAAAAATGTTTAATCATAGTATTAAAACAAGTTTTTTTTAACCTTTGGCATTGTGGGAGGTAGCCTAAAATATCACTTGTGACGTTATAAAAATCGATCTCTTTTTTAGGGGGTTTCATTTCCCACTTCTCCTCTCATCCTTCCTTTTTAGATGTATTTTTATGACGTCAAACGTGACATTTTAGGCTCTCTTGAAGGGAGGGGACTATTGACTAATGTTTTACCTGATGCAACTTATTTTGAATTTCATTGACCACGGGAACAGAAGATAATTCATCCTCCAATTTCTGAACTTTGCGCTAAAAATGTACATCAGATAAATGTATAGTATGATCATATATGCTTATACTAAAGTAACAGGATGTCTGTGTGTCTGTGTGTTTGTGTGTTTTGTTTTTACCAAAGGATTTCGCTAACCGCTGAACCGATCGGGTTCTTCTTAACAGGGTAGCTTCTCATAGGTCCCGGGAAGGTTTATAACTATTTTCTTGGGGGGTGGGACACTCCCAACCCCCCCAAAAAATGAAAAATCCCCCACCCCAAAATTTTTTTAAAAATCTTTTTTTATAAAATTAAAAATAAGAAATTGGATGATCAAATTCGACTCTCCCCTCCTCAAGTGCCCCTAGAAGCCTCTAGGGGGCGTAGCCGGTAGTTACTGAAATATAGTAAATGCCTAAATAAGGTAAAAAAACAAGTAAATATATCAATCTTTTCGATATTTTATACAACATATTATTACACATTTTATACTCGAAAAATTATTTCATAATTTTACCCAAATTATGCCTTAAAACCTGTTTTAAAGTCATGATTGTAGTTTAGGAGCTACATTGAATGATGTGAAAAAGGATGAGAAGTTTTAAGTCAGTTGGAACATTTTACCACGTAGCTCCTACACTATACGTAGCACAAGAATGGTCTTTATATTTCAAAAAACTTGAGTTTATGACATTTCTAACAGTATGTATAACAATTTTCTACAATTAACAAAAGCCGCACGTTTGCATTTAAAGAATTTTGGACACCTATGTAATATTTAAAAAATAAGACACTTTAGATAGACCTGTTTTTAATTCAAAATTGGACTATGAATTACATTGGTACATTATATTTGTAAATTAAGCTGATTGTTTTATATAGAAGGTGTAATTTTGTTTATCATCATTGTGGATAAACAACAATTTATTGGCCATTGTCTTATCCTTATCCTAGTAAAACTTTACCTTTAAATCATCAGCCTCTAGTGAAAGTCCCTCAATAATAACAGATTGTCTCCTAATCATTATTCAACATATTAAAGAGATCATGAAGCAAACTTTAACATATTAAAGATATCATGAAGCAAAATTCAACATATTAAATGATCATAAAGAAAATTTAACATATTAAAGAGATCATGAAGCAAAATTTAACATATCAAAGAGATCATGAAGCAAATTTCAACATATTAAAGAGATCATAAAGCAAGATTATAATATTTAAGAGATCATGAAGCAAAATTTAACATATTAAAGATATCATGAAGCAAAATTCACTGTATTAAAGAAGCAAAATTTAACATATTAAAGAGATCATGAAGAAAAATTCAACATATTAAAGAGATAATGAAGCAAAATGTAACATATCTAAGAGATCATGAAGCAATATTCAACATATCAAAGAGATCATGTAGAATTTTTTTTAGTAGTGAAGCTACTCTATGATTCAAAATGAGTCTATCCTTTAGTCCGTCTATTAGAGACAAAGTGGGGGAAACGTGATTTTCTCGGCTCCTATTCAAGATAGACAGCTGAAATTTTTAGTTATTAAACAAGTTCATTTCCACATATTTCAATTAAGTTTCATCAAGATTTGTCCACTAATTATGGTGCTAAATTGATTTAGAGCTTTTAAGTTTTCATGATAACCAAATTTTATTATCTTATGACACTACTCTATGATTCTTTTTTCCCGATATCTGTCTATGATCTTGAGCTTTGCTACTTATGGATGGTGTCATCCTTGTTATTTTTTAATAGATTTATACTAGTTATAAACAATCAGATTGTATTCTGATAAAAATTCAACATATTCTCAAGCAATATGCTTCTGTATGAAAACAAGGATATCAATAACTATAAGTACAACAGAATCATGGAATGCACAAATAGACAAAGTAAGTTATAGAACAGATGCTCAATAATTATTAAAAAGAAAGAGAGATATAATGGGAAAAAAAACTAAAAGTAAAAAATGAAACCTTCAAAGAATAATGTTTATGTCTTTTAAGAATGACGAGCAGTCAAACAAAGAAAAAACATTGATTATGGACTCTTGAACAGACAAAGTGTTTTATAGAAATTATCCTCATATAAAAATAACAGTATATCCGTTAGTCTGTCTGTGTACCAGATCTTGCTAACTGCAGGATCAATATGGTTCTCTTTTGCCGTGAAGATACTTATAAACTGTGAACCAAAAAAATAGGCAAATCTGAATTTTCAGAATAGCAGATTCATTATTTATTTAGGATGATTTTACTGTAAATATGGAATGAAGATGCATCTTTTGGTTACATGTTTCCACCATTAATTATTATTAATCAGCACTAATGATGCACAAGATCTCAAAAACAGCATTAGGGGAAAAACTGGTGAACCAAAAAGATATGCTAATCCAAAACAAATCAATGGAAAAGTGATTTTTTCACTTTTCTTGGATTTTAAAGATTGATTCTGATAAATTAATGATTTTGTAACCAAAATATGCATCTACATTTCATATTTACAGTAAAATTATCCAAAATGAATAATAAAGCTGCTATTCTGAAAATTCAGATTTGCCTATTTTTTTGGTTTCATTGTTTACATATATATGTTATGCTTCTAGTAATTATAAGATATAAAATATGTTTCCTAATAGTAGAGTGGGGGTCAACTTGTATTACATTCTCTAATCCTGATCCAGGCCTAAATATATTACACATATAATAGATAAATAGCTATATATATGGATGGGTAGATGGTTAGATGGATAGGTATATTAATTGCTAGATGGATGGGTAGATGGATAGATAGATGGATGGATAGAAGAATGGATAGATAGATGGATGGATAGATGAATGGATAAATGAAGAAAAAGATGGGTGGATAGATTGATGGTTATATATATAGATAGATGGATAGATAGATGAATAGATAGATAAATAGATAGATGAATAGATAAATGAATTGGTAGATGAATAGATAGATGGATAGATATATGTATAGATAGATAAATAGATTGATGGATAGATAGATGAATAGATAGATGTATAAATAGATGAATAGGTAGATGGATAAAAAAAGAATAGATTTAGAAAGATGAATAAAAAATATAAATAGATAGAAGAATAAATAAATGAAATGTTAGATGAATAGAAAGTTGAATATAAAATATATGAATAAATAGTTATAGATAGATAAATAGATAGATGTATATTTTACCTCTCAAATGAATGATTAGATGTATTATTAGGAGAGATGGTCCCTGGCAGTTCTGGGGATCTTTACATGCAAACACATTGACAGGTTACGTTTTTTTTATAAAAATAGTATGTTATTTTCTTTTTTGCCTCTTAAAAGCGAAGCTTTTCCATAATTAGGATCGGTCCGTCCGTCCATCCGTCTGAGACAGATAGCTTCTTTCATCCATTTAGGCATGTTAGAATTGTCCTATCGATTTCAAACTTTGCATAGTGATTCCTGTGGTAGTTAGGTACGATTAAGAAAGCGTAGCAACTCTATAATCATTACCAGAATGTCCGTACGTCCATTTTAAACATGTTGATTTTTTTACATTTATAACAACTTGTTTTTATGTAATCTAATTATCCGATTGTTCTGATTTTTTATATACTTATTCCTAGGACAACAAAGTGCAATATTGTAAGAGAAGAATTTCTATAAACAAGTCCTTAAAATATAAGTATGTCCATAAACATTATCCCCTATTAAGAAGTTTATCAACAAATTTACTCACAATTTTGCTTTGACTCTTATTCATTTATATTCAAATTTTTCAGTTCTGACACTATACAAGTGTTAATGTCCGTTTGTCCTACCGTTTCAGAGCTTTGCTTTTATGGATGTTGTCATCCTTGTTAATACATTTATACATAAAGATAAACATTTTCTTTAAAAAAGAAATTTTTCTACCTTCAAAATAAGAAAATTGCAGCCGTATAAAATAGTAAAAAAAGACATAAAAACAAAGGTTGGTAAATAGAAGGGTGAAGAAAGCGAATAATTTCTTTGGCTCACTTAAAGTTGGAAATTCTTTATTTAACAGGGAATATGCACAAAATCTTTTTGCCCTCTAGCTCTAATAAGAACTGAGATAATAGGGTAAGAAAGAGGCCCAACTTTTAGGAGTTAAAATTTAGATTTATATGATTTGTAAAACATGAAAATAACTTTTTTTGGTGGGAGGTGTATACATGTTTTTAAAAAAATTTTGGTAGCACATTGCAATTCCAAAATCGACATTCAATGGTAGCTGCCAGAGTGTTTTAAATTTCATTGGGAATGTACAATGTACATAAATTAAACAGCCATTGTTTTATCCCTTTAGATTACTTTAGAGTTTTATATACTTCTTTCTATCATCGTATTATAGACAGCTTTCCGCGGACATTATGCGGATAGTATGGACTGAGAACCGGTTCTAATCCAGCGGATATTAATCGGTTTGGCCAATGTGACTTTCCTGACACTACTGAAACTAGTCCCACTCACAATAGACTCTGCACGTCCAGAATCATCCAGATCCTACACAATTAGTGGTTGAGGTGTTTGGACACTCAACTAAATAAAGTCCCCAAAGTTGTTAAGCCAACCAATAAAAAAGGTTAATAGTGGTTGAAGTGTTTGAACACACAACTAAATATTCCCCAAAGTTGTTAAGCCAATAAAACAAGGTTGATATAAAACTATGGGGACTAGTGTTATAAACAGCCCAATGTCCCCTTCCTCCCATAATAAAATGTCATTATTTCCAGGTTGGCTTTGAAACCGATTATTATCCGCTGGATTAGAACCGGTTCTCAACATTCAATGAGTGTCACAACTAATTGAAATCTACAGATGAGGTAATTTTGTGTATTATCATTGTGGATGTACATAAATTAAACGGCCATTGTCTTATCCTTTTAGATACCTAAGTTATTTATCGCTACGTATTATAGACAGCTTTCCACGGATATTATGCGGATAGTATGGCTGAGAACTGGTTCTAATCCAGCGGATATTAAGCGGCCTTACCTCAAGAACTTGCTGTGGCTCGAAACTGTTCTCAATTTCATCATTCTTGCCTGAACAAAGAATATTAGGTACAGGGAGGGAGGGGACATTTAGATGTTTATTACACAAGTCCTCAAAGTTTTATAACAACGTTTTCTTATACGTCAGCTTAACAACCGTGGGGACTTTCATTGAATTTTGATTGGTTGGTTAATTAGGTCAAGTGTCCAAACGTTTCAACTACTAATTTTAATCTACACAATTTTGATCATAGGGGTTTTACATAAATTTATCGGCCAGTGTCTTATCCCTTTAGATCCCTGTTAATTAGAAGTGCAGCAATACTTAAAGAACAAGGAAGACAACATCCATTAAAGCAAAGCTCTGAAACAAACGATCGTTAACACTTGTAGAGTGTCCAGAACTTAATAAGCATAATATAAATCTGTATAAATAAAAACAAAATTGTAAGTAAATTTGTTGCAAAATTTTTAGAACTTGATTATAGAGATGCTTCGCTTGTAACATTGTACCTTGTTGTAATAGGAATCAGAATTAGATAAATCAGATGAATAGGATAATTAAAATAAACATGTTTTAAGGGGACGTACGGACAGACAGTTCTACAAACAGACAGACAAACAGTCATACAGACAGACAAACAGTCATAAAGACAGAAAAACAGTAATAAATACAGACAAACAGTAATAAATACAGACAAACTATCATACAGACAGACCAACAGAAATACAGACAGACAAAACAAACTGATATATAGACAGACAAACAGACAGACAGATAAACAGTAATAAATACAGACAAACTATCATACAGACAGACCAACAGACATACAGAAATACAGACAGACAAAACAAACTGATATACAGACAGACAGACAGACAGACAGACAGACAGACAAACAGTCATAAAGACAGACAAAGTGTCATATAGACAGAAAGTACTGTCATACAGACAGACAGACAGTCATACAAACAGACAAACAGTCATACAGACAGACAAACAGTCATACAAACAGACAATCAGTCATACAGACAGACATACAGACAGACAAACAGTCATACAGACAGACAAACTGACATACAGAAAGACAAATAGTAATACAAACAGACAAACTAACATACATGCACACAAACAAACAGATAGATAAACAGTCATACAGACAGACAGACAAACTAACATACATACAGACAAACAAACTGTCATAAATACAGTCAAACTATCAAACAGACAGACATACAGACAGACAATCAGTCATACAGACAGACAAACTATCAAGCATACAGACAAACAGTCATACAGACAGACAAACAGAAAATAAAATTATTGACTTGAACGAACTTTTAGTCCATTTGGAATCAAATCAGTTCTGGTGAGCCTAGACAATGGGGTGACTGAAGAAATAGCCACAAACCATCCCAATATCTCCAATCTTTTCACTCTGAAATGGTCTCCAAGTCGATATACAGGTATGACAATTAAACCCAGAGAGAGAGAGGGGACTGTTTATTACATTTATGTAATGTAAATGGTCCCAAACTTATATAATGGGGGGGGGGAGTCTGACACTTTTGGGTAAACAGAAGGTCACTTCTGGACAGGTATAAATGAAAAAAGAATTTAGTTTAAATTAGATCAACTTATTAAACCAAATAAGCATCTTTTGGGATTTTTTTTCATTTATACCTGTCCAGAAGTGACCTTCCAGCCTGCAGCACCTGAACCTGGAGACCTATCAAAAAATTTTTTAAATATAAGGAAAATACACCCAAAACTAAACTTTTTTCCCAAATAACCTATCCTCCTACTCTTAAGACAAAGCCTATACTTCCTGTTTACGCAAAAGTGTCAGATCCGCCCCCCCCCCCTCTTATAATGGTTCCCAAACTTATATAACTAGAATGGTACCCAAACTTATATAATTATAATGGTACCCAAACTTATATAATTATAATGGTACCCAAACTTATATAAATATAATGGTACCCAAATTTATATAATTATAATGGTACCCAAACTTATATAATTATAATGGTACCCAAACTTATATAATTATAATGGTAACCAAATTTATATAATTGTAATGGTACCCAAATTTATATAATTATAATGGTACCCAAACTTATATAATTATAATGGTACCCAAACTTATATAATTATAATAGTACCCAAACTTATATAATTATAATGGTACCCAAACTTATATAATTATAATGGTACCCAAACTTATATAATTATAATAGTACCCAAACTTATATAATTATTATGGTACCCAAACTTGTATAATTGTAATGGTACCCAAACTTTTATAATTAGAATGGTACCCAAACTTATATAATTGTAATGGTACCCAAATCTATTTAATTATAATGGTACCCAAACTTATATAATTGTAATGGTACCCAAACTTATATAATTAGAATGGTACCCAAACTTATATAATTGTAATGGTACCCAAACTTATATAATTATAATAGTACCCAAACTTATATAATTATAATGGTACCCAAACTTGTATAATTGTAATAGTACCCAAACTTATATAATTATAATGGTACCCAAACTTATATAATTGTAATGGTACCCAAACTTTTATAATTATAATGGTATCCAAACTTATTTAGAGTGGTACCCAAACTTATATAATTATAATGGTACCCAAACTTTTTTGTAATGGTAACCAAACTATTGATGATTATTATTTCAGATGATCTGAGGCACGAAATTCGAGTTAATGTTTTGGATAATGCTGGTAACCAGCAACTTATCCGCCAGCCATTTCAGACACAATTTTCTAAGTAGGATTTTCTTTGTTGGAATTGTCCTATCGATGTCAAACTTTGCATGATGATTCCTCTAACAGTTAGTTACGAATTAGAAAGCGCAACAACTCTATAATCTTTGCCAGAATGGCTGTACGTCAATTAAAAACATGCTGATTTTTAACTTTTTTTTACAGCATTTTTTGTATGACATGATTATCCTATTCATCTGATTTTTGGAATAATGATTTTTAGGACAACAAGGTAAAGTATTATATGCGAGGCAACTCTATAATCAAAGACTAAAAATAAATGTATGTCCTTCTACTGTATCCTATATTTGCACAATTTTGCAACAAATTCATGTACAATTTTGTTAAGACTTAGAAATTAATGTTCTGCTTTTTAAGTTCTGACACTCTACCAGAGTTATTGTTCGTTTGTCCTTCCTTCTGACTGCAGAGAATTTGCTTCTATGGATGTTGTCACTTTTAGGAACTGTGATTCCTAGGACAACAATGTACAATATTTCAAGCGAAGTATCTTTATGACTTAGTGTAAGTATGTCCTTAAATTTGAACTTAAACATATTTGAGCTTCAGATTTAAATACAATTATGCTTAGACTTGTAAATTAACATTCTGCATATTAAGTTATCGAAGTGTTAATGTTCGTTTGTCTTACCAACTGAATTTTAGAGTCTCACTTTTATGGATGTTGTCATCCTTATTTCTAATTTGACTAAGTAGATAATAATTTGCATGGAGGGAGGGGACATTGGAAAGTAAGTTACACTGGTACCAAATGTTCTTATTTATAATTACACTGGTACCCAAAGTTCTTGTTTATAATTACACTGGTACCCAAAGTTCTTGTTTATAATTACACTGGTACCCAAAGTTCTTGTTTAGAATTACACTGGTACCCAAAGTTCTTATTTATAATTACACTGGTACCCAAAGTTCTTGTTTATAATTACACTGGTACCCAAAGTTCTTGTTTATAATTACACTGGTACCCAAAGTTCTTGTTCTCGTTAAGGGTTAAGCAGTTAATATTGTCCAACGATGGGGTTTGAGGGGATGCTTACCCCCCTCACACTTTGAAACCCAAAGCCCAATCTATGCTACTTTTGATTCCTGTGACGTCATAAAAATGAGGAAGATGAGAAGTGGGAAAGAAAACCCCTAACAAGAGATGGAGAATCCCTTATTTTTTATGACGTCACAGGAATCAAAAGTAGTACATATTGGGCTTCGTCCCCTGCATACAATTTTTAAAAAATTACCCTGTTTAAACCTCTGAACCCCTCGTTTTACCCCCATTAAAATAAAAAAAACTTGAACGTCCCTAATTGTCAGTATTCTAAAAAGTGCCCAGTTGAGCATCACCCTCTCTTGTTATGTTAGAGGCCTCTAGGAGCACATGACAACTACCCCAAACCCCCTACATTTTTAAATTTTAGTTTTAAAAAGAAAATTATAAAATAAAATTATATTTTTTCTAGGGGCGATTTCTCTTGGGAGGGTGAAGGTATACCCCCCTAAAATAGTTATATAAATTCCCAAGACGCATGAAAAGCTACATTGTAAAGGAGAAACATATCGGTTCAGCGGTTAGCAAGATTCTTTGGGCCACAGTAAAAGTGTCTGACTATGACGTCAGAAAAAATTAACAATTAACCAATGAGAAGCCAGTCTTCACAATGGTAAAATATATAGCGGCCTCTCATTGGTTAGTTGTTAATTTTTTCTGACGTCATAGTCAGACACTTTTACTGTTTTCGATTCTTTGATACAAACAGACAGACACACACAAATAGATACTGTTACTTTTATATAAGGATAAATTTTAAATAAGGATAAATTGAAAATAAGGAGGGCCGAAATTTTTTTCATATGTTTGTATTTTACTTTAAGTGGATTATGCTACTTTTTAAAAACATTGTTTGATAAAATGTTACAAAACAAGGATGACAACATCCATAAAAGCGAAAATATGAAACGGTAGGACAAAAGGACATTAACACTTGTGTCATTATAGTGTCAGAACTGAATAATCAGAATATAAATGAATATGAAATTGTGAGAAAATTTGTTGAAAAACTTCTAGATACAGCATAATGTTTATGGATATACTTACATATTTAGGACTTAATTATAGAGTTGCTTTGCTTGTAATATTTTACTTTGTTGTCCCAGGAATCAGTATGCCAAACGGACCGACCCTAGTTATAATTTTTATAAGCTTAGCTTATAAAAAAAAACTTTTTTTACCATATTTTGATTAAGAGCTTGTCATATTTTTCTCTATTGTTAATCTTCGTTTTTATGGATATTTTGATTCTAGTTAAACTCAGGGATCTAAAGGGATAAGACAATGACTTATAAATTGATGTACATCCACAATGACGATACACAAAATTTCTCCCTCTGTTAACTAAAATTAGTGGTTGAAACGTTTGAACACTCAACTTGATGAATCAACCAATAAGAATTCACTAAAGTCCCTAAAGATGTTATGCCAACGAATAAGAAAACGTTATTATAAAACTTTGGGGACTAGTGTAATAAACAGCCCATTGTCGATTCTCTCTCTGAGTTAAACCAAAAAAATTTAATTTATAAATTTTCAGAGATTTTTCAAAATGATTTTGGAATGTTTTTTTTTAAATATTAAAAATATTGCGGTTTCATAACATCGCCTCTTAAGGGGCGTTTCGTCGTTTTTCACAATAGCTTTTAATTAAGCAGGTTAATTTAGGTTAGGTAAATGTTAATGATTGTCCCGTAGGGTTAGAGCCCCCCACAGGGGCTAGAAATATAAGAAAAGCTACTGTGAAAATACGACGAAACGCCCATTAAGAGATGGTTTCACAAAACCAACAATAACCAAATATTGTTCTTTGAAGAAAACTGAAATCGCTCAAATGAATATTAGTTTAATTTAAAATCCTTACTGTTAAAAAATACATATCTATATGAACACAATAGTTATTTATCGTTTTGTATTATAGACAGCTTTCCGTGGATAGGAATTTAATATACCTTCCAGTTTGGCTTCGAACCGGTTCTCAGTACTAAAAAATCATGTATTGTATCGTATTACAGACAATTTTCCACGAATAATGAAATACAAATATGAAAATGAATAACAGTTTTGCTTGCCAAGGCTTTTGGCCCCTCGGGGCTAACAAAGCTGGTTTTAATCCTATAATTTTTTATTTTACTATCCGCAGAAAGATGTCTTTATATTCCAGCATTGCTCCGAAATATTAATAGAACATCCTTATAATAAAGTAACAGGATGTCTGTCTGTTTGACTTTGTGTATTTTTGTACTGAAGAATCTCGATAACCGCTGAACCAATTGGGTTCTCCTTTGCAGGGTAGCTTCTCATAAGTCCCAGGAAGGTTTATAACTATTTTTGAGGAGTGTAACACAACCCTCCCGAGGGAAATAGCCCATAGAAAAATTAATCCCCTCCGACAAATTGCTGCAAAATCGTGTCAATAATGATCCATGTGACATCATAAAAATGACAAGAGGGAAGTGGAGAAGGAGAAGTGGGTAAAAAAACCCTAAAAGAGAGATAGATAATCCCTCATTTTTATGACGTCACATTGATGTTTTCATAAAAAAGTAACAGGATGTCTGTAGCAAACTACATTTTTTTTTAATTCAATGCTTATTTCACAACTATTCCAAACTGATTGAGAAATGATTGGAGTTTTTTCTAAACCTGTCTCGCGTATTTTACAAATAACAAGGATCTGACAACATCCATAAAAGCAAAGCACTGAAACGGTAGGACAAACGAACATGAACACTTACATAGTGTCAGAACTAAATAATCAGAATATAAATGTACAAGAGTCGAAGCAAAATTGTAAGTAAATTTGTTAAAAAACTGCTTTATACAGGATAATGTTTATGGACATACTTACATATTTAGAACTTGATTATACAGTTGCTTCGCTTATAACATTATACTTTGTTGTCCCAGGAATCAATATACCAAAAATCAGATCAATCGGATGATTATATCACATAAAAATTTGTTGTTAAAAAAGTAAAAAAATCAACATGTTTAAAATGGACGTACGGAAATTTTGCTAATGATTATAGAGTTGATACGCTTTTTAAATCGTACCTAACTACTAAAGGAATCACCAAGCAAAATTTGAAATCAATAACAGGCCTAAATTAACGAAAAAGCTATCCGTTACGGACGGACGGACGGACGGACCGATCCTAATTATAGAAAATCTTCGCTTTTAAAAATACAAAATATACACAATTGGTTGTTTTATACACTAGTCCCCAAAGTTTTATAATACCGTTTTCTTATTCGTTGGCTTAACAACTTTGGGAACTTTAGTAATTCATTATTGGTTGGTTTATTAAGTGGAGTGTTCGAATGTTTTAACCACTAATTTGTCCAATTGTGATTTGTACTTTAGCATTATTGTCTTTACTGCGTAAGTCAAAGATTCCTTCAAATTTCCCAGAAATATTTAGGGTTTTCATTTCTATTCCTCCTTATTCTATGGGTCCATATAGAACTGATTGTTGAAAAGTTTGGACAATACTATTTTGTAATTTTGGTTTGGGCGGCCCGGGTTCGATTCCCGGACGTTGCAGCAATTATTTTCTATATTAACGCAAAATTTTCTGCTTTCAGTGACAAGATAGGAAAGAAAGATGGATAAAAAGATATGCATACGACACCAAGTATTCCCAGGCGGTCACCCATCCAAGTACTAACTTGGCCCAATGTTGCTTAACTTCAGTGATCAGACGAGAACTGGTGCTTTCAACAATTGGTATGGCCGTAGACATTTACACAGAGAAAATGCAATGCAAAATTTTGTTTTATCAAATAACATTGTAATGCAACAAAAAGGTTTAAAGTTTTGCTGGTTTAAATTTTTCAGGTTTTTTCTCAACTTATGAAAAGATTTGCCTACGACACCAAGTATTCCCAGGCGGTCACCCATCCAAGTACTAACTTTGCCCAATGTTGCTTAACTTCAGTGATCAGACGAGAACTGGTGCTTTCAACATGGTATGGCTGTAGACATTTACACAGAGAAAATGCTAGGCTAGATTTTGTTTTATCAAATAACACTATAATGCAACAAAAAGGTTTAAAGTTTTACTGGTTTAAATTTTTCAGGTTTTTTCTCAACTTATGAAAAAGGATGAAATATTTGCCTACAACACCTGCCTAGCCGCGGGCGCTCGGCCCCCTTGCCTATAACCTAACCTAACCTAACTTATATGTAATAATGTATGAATGTTTATCGTACATTAACTTAATTGTATTTTAGAATTTCGTTGATTTACAAAAAGTGGTTGGTAGATTTTTTTCAAATTTTAATATTTTTTTTACAATATTTAGGTAAGGTTAGATTTGGTTATAGGCAAGGGGGCCGAGCGCTGTGGCCATGTATTGATTATGTATTACTTTATTAATAAATTTGATGTTTATATAACAATATATATTCATAGGTCTTTTGTAGAGTAGGTCTTATGTAGGGGTAGGTATTTTGTAGAGTAGGTCTTATGTAGGGGTAGGTCTTTTGTAGAGTAGACCTTTTGTAGGGGTAGGTCTTTTGTAGAGTAGGTCTTTTGTAGCAACGCCAATTACACTGGTCTCCAAAGTTTTGTAATAAAGTCTTCAATGAGGGCTTTTATAGAATTTTGAGTGTCCAAACGTTTCAACCACTAATCATAATCTACAGAAGTGGTTATTTGAATTTCTATTATTTTTTTTTTTAAGTACAGTTAGTTACGATATTGAAAGCGTGGCAACTCTATAATCGTTATCAAAATGTCCATACATCCATGTCCATTTATAATATGTTGCTAATTAACTTTTTTGACAACATTTTTGATAAACCCTTGAAATGCCAATTCATTTTTACAGGGTTAAAAGGCAGAGAAGTTAATGGATAAGAAAATTTTTGATTAATTGGTGTACATCCCCAATAGTGTACAAAATAACCCTTCTCTAGATTGATTAGTGGTTGAAAAGTTTGGACTCTCACCTTAGAATACCATCCGATCAAAATACAATAATAAGTCTCCAAAGTTATTAAGCTAACGAATAAGAAAACGTTAACATAAAACTTTGGGGTTTCTATATAATGAACCGTTCAATGACAAAGAAATATATAGTTGTTGTAATTTTAAACATTTATGTAAACTCTCCTTTACGTTTTAGTAGAAAAAGTAAAAAAAAAAGAAACTTTCGATTTTAAAAAGTTTTGTCACTTTGTGCTATTTTGATTTACTTTGATAATAATTAATATTGATATTAAGAAAATGAAATTAATAAGGTTAGGTTACATTTTCAGCTATTTTTCAATTAATACCTCACAAACGGCTGTTATTAGTAGCAAAGCTACTCTATAATTCAAAATGTACGTCTGTCTGTCTTTCTGTCTGTCCGTCC
>NC_137274.1:20041900-20098940 GCF_053477335.1 Acartia tonsa
AACAGGATGTCTGTCTGTTTGTTTGTTTGTCTGTACTGAAGGATCTTGCTAACCGCTGAGCCGATCAAGTTCTTATTAACAGGGTATCTTATCATAGGTCTTTTGGGGGAGGGTACCACCACCCCTCCATGAAAAATCGACCGTATAAAAATTTTACTTTTC
Organism: Acartia tonsa; assembly: GCF_053477335.1. Taxonomy (NCBI): domain Eukaryota; kingdom Metazoa; phylum Arthropoda; class Copepoda; order Calanoida; family Acartiidae; genus Acartia; species Acartia tonsa. The sequence goes on from NC_137274.1 coordinate 20,042,063, forward strand.
TTTTGGGATTCAACTCTCCCCTCCTCAAGTGCCCCCAAGAGGCCTCTAGGGGCGTAGCAGCTAGTATATTACAAGGTAAAGGGGTGAAGGCAATCGATAATAAGTAAATATACAACCCCAATTATGTACAACAAAAATACCCCTTATGTAGATTAAAATTAGTGGTGAAAAAGTATGGACACTTCTAAATAAAATAAAAACGGACAATATGCGGTGAACTGTGATTCTTTCCACTGCCATTAAAGATAGACAGCTGAAAATTACCGTGGAGATTCCTATGACAAATATACATCTAGTCTACATGGATTTTGTCCGTCTGTCTGACGGTCAGGCTTCAAAGACGTAATAGTTATTTCTCGCATATAATCAGCTTTCCGTGGATATAGAATGTACAATTATAAGATTAAAACCAGTTTTTTTTTAGCCCCGAGGTGCCAAAGGTTCTGAAGGCACGGGCTTAAAAACTGGTTTTAATCTTATGATTGTACATTTTTATATTCGTAGCAAGCTGGATATAATACGATGCTAGACATAGTTTTTTCGTATGGATGAGAACCGGTTCCTATCCACCGGATTCAACTTAATACGAGAAAGGTTTATTATAATATCTCTCTTTTTTTTGTTATAACAATTGAACATCTGTTGTATAACTCACTTTGTCCGTGTGTCATTTCCATGATGTTTTTTATCTTTTTTGCTACTTATGGATGTTGTCATCCTTTGTTACAGTTAGAATCGTATTATAGACAGCTTTCCGTGGATCTTAAAATGAAAAATTATGATATTAAAACAAGGTTTGTTAGCCACCAGAGGCCGAAGGACCGGGCTAACAAAACTTGTATTAATTTTATAATTTTTAAATTAATATTTGTAGATAATTATCTGTAATACGATGCTGTATATGACTGTTTGGTATGGCTGAGAACCGGTTCTAATATAGCGGATTTTGATCGGTTTCAAAGCCATACTGGAATAACCTTATCTTGCTGCTATTTATATCTTTTAGATTTTTGTCGATTTCTCCTGAGAGGGTGGTGTTACCCTCCCCAAAAATAGCTATAAACCTTCCCAGGACCTACGAGAAGCTACCCTGTAAAGGAGAACTATATCGGTTTAGCAGTTAGCGAGATCCTTCGATACATACACACACAGACATATATTTAAAATGATTATATGAAGCAGCTTATAGAGCCTAATAAAAATGACGTCATACAATACAAATGACCAATAATAGGCCAGTTTACATTTTACCATTGGTCAATTAGAGTGTATAGTTGCCTATCATTGGTTAATTAGAGTGTATAGTGGCCTATCATTGGTTAATTAGAGTGTATAGTGGCCTATCATTGGTTAATTAGAGTGTATAGTGGCCTATCATTGGTTAATTAGAGTGTATAGTGGCCTATCATTGGTTAATTCGAGTGTATACTGGCCTATCATTGGTTAATTTGAGTGTATAGTGGCCTATCATTGGTTAATTAGAGTGTGTAGTGGCCTATCATTGGTCATTTGTATGGTGTGATTTTTATTAGGCACTATAAGCTGCTTCATATCATTATATCAAATTAACAGGCTGCCTGTGTGTTTGTCTGTATCAAAGAATCTTGCTAACTGATGAACCAATACGGTTCTCCTTTGCCTTACCTTGTAAGATTCACTTGTTGAGTAAGGTTACTCGCTTCTAAATTTGAGTTTGTGAATAGAATGGCTGGAAATATTACTGATACTATGATTCCAATACAGTCTAGATTTTCAACATTTTCAACATTAATTTTATCTAAACAGACAGACAGACAGACAGACAGACAGACAGACATACAGACGACAGACATACAGACATACAGACATACAGACAAACAGACAGACAGACAGACAAACAGACAAACAGACAGATTTACTTTATTATAAAGATATGGCTGGAAATATTACTGATAATATAATTCCAATACAATCTAGATTTTCAACATCTTAAACATTAATTTTATCTAAACAAACAGACAGACAGACAGACAGACAAACAGACACACAGACAGACAGAAAGATAGACAGACAGACAAACGCACAAACGGACAAACAGACAGACATACAGACAGACATACAGACAAACATACAGACAAACAGACAGACAGACAACAGACAGACAGACAACAGACAGACAGACAGACAGACAAACAGACAGACAAACAGACAAGCAGACAGATAAACAGACAGACAAACAGACAAACAGACTAACGGACAAACAGACAAATAAACAAACAGACAAATTCATTTTATCTAAAACTAGCAGCTATGCCCCAAGAGGCATCTAGGGAACATAAAATGTATTCTTTTCAATCTATGTAAAGAGTATTCTTGGGAGCGTGGTGGTACCTTCTCCCAAAATGGTTATAAACCTTTCCAGAACCTATGAGAATCTACAATTTAAAGGAGAAGCATATCGGTACATCAGACAGATTGAGATCTTTTTACTTTATTATAAAGATATTGCTGGAAATATTATAGAAACTATAATTCCAATACAGTCTAGATGTCAACATTTTAAACATTTATTTTATCTAAAACTAGCGGTTACGCCCCTAGAGGCATAAACGTTATTTTTAGAATTGTATTATAAACAAATATACAATTATAAGATTAAAACCAGTTTTATATTCGATGCTAGACATAATTTCTCAGTATGACTTAGAACCGATTCTAATCCATCGAATATTAATTGTTTTCGAAGCCAAACACTGGAAAATATTTTCCTAACGCACTAAAATAACACCATGATTTATTGGCCATTGTCTTATCCTCTCGTCGGGAAGGTGTTAGGTTCGAATCTCGGTCCGACACCGCGTCATAACTAAAGACGTTAAAAATGGTTCCCACTGCTACTATGTCAGATGCGCGACATAAATAGTTAGAGTGGGGGGAATGCCTTGGCCCAAAACAGGCGCAACTCGTTACCATGCACAGTTAGGACTTCTCAGACAAAGGTCGTGCATCACAGAGAGTTGGTTGTCTGTAATGTACTGTACCACGGGTATGAGGTGAAGGACCAAGAGTCTGGCCTTGAGTTGACAAGTTGACTGTTAGTCCAGGTCCAACTCACCCATACGACATTAGCAACATTAGCATCCCTTTAGATTCCTGCGTTTTATATATTTCATAACTTCGTATAAGAAGCCAGCTTTCCGCGGATAGTATAGCTTAAAACAGGTTCTAATCCAGCGGATATTGATCGGTTTTAAATGTTTTAAAATGTTGCCTAATAGAGCCTGAAATAGACTAACTAATATCACTGAAAAAACAACAGTCTTTAACCCTTACAGATCGGGGAGGGGGGGAGCTCCAAGAGCCCCCCCCCCCCCCTAGTTTTTTCAATCTCATCTTTTTGTAGATAAGATGGAGAGATGTGACTTCATGACTTTTTAAGTTTAGTAATTATACGTCGGCAAGAGATGATTTTATTAGGATATCTGGTCTGTGTCGGTCGTGGTGTCCGGTCAAAGCCGACTTTATAACCGATTTTTGTCCGGCTTTTACACCAGAAATATATCATGAATATCGTGGCTTCTATTTCAGCTAGAGACCTACAAATTTTTTTGGTAAATCCTTGATCAACAATAAACAGATAATAATATTAATTGGCGCCGCTAACCGCCGTAACCGCCGAAAATAGCGGTTTCCGTTATTTGCCGTTTTTCGGCGATGATTAGAAAAAGTAATTTTTTTGTTATAAAAAATATTAGTTCATCCTAAAATTTGGTCATCCCAGCTGCAAAAATTTTACGTCTTTATCTGTAACAGGAGCCGAGATAGAGGGGGGGAGGGGGGCTCTTAGGTTGTTGTTGTTGTAGCCATGATTCTCTGAAGTTAGGACTCAGATACACATGGAGACTGGAAGTGAGAATCCTTTGGCCAATCTTAGATTGGTAAGCTTCGCGCACAGCTTATTGTATTCTATGTTACATTACAAGCTGACCCGCAATTCTCGTGGAAGCTACTCAATTATTACATCACCCTGGCCTAGAGTTTTGGCAGGTGTTCCATATTAAGCCACCCTAATTAATGGCACTCTCATACGAGGAGCATGGATGAGGGAAAGCATGGTTAGAGCTGCTTGATTTGTAGAATCCTAACTTCCTACAAATCTCCCCTCTTACAACCCTAGGGCATCTTAGGGAAGGTTGCGTGATCATAATCTGACAAATTGCGACAGCATTTGTCAACCAAGTGCAGAGTCTATGTGGGGACTTGAACTCAGTTTCTCCCAACCACAGCGTAGTGCGCTAACCACTACACTATGGGACACCCTGGGCTCTTAGGTGGGAATTGGGGCCCGATCTGTAAGGGTTAATAAAAAACAAGACGGAAAATGTTCATAGATGCATAATTGTATCAGACGAATTATATTTTTTATTTAATTTGCATTCTGGAAGATTTAACGTTTTTTTAAATTAATTTGCTTAACAACTTTGGGAACTTTTATTGAATTTTGATAGGTTCATTAAGTTTAAGTGACCAAATGTTTGAATCACTAATTTTGGTTTACAGAAGGGATAATTTTGTGTATCATCAATTTATTGGCCATTGTCTTATCCCTTTAGTTCCCGGATAATGAAAAATTTGGTGCCTTTACTTAAACCTATTTTGTTACAAAACTGGAATTAATTTTATGATTTTTATTTTATTGTTACCGGAAAATTGTCTGTACCACGATGCTATACATGGTGTTTCAGCATGGCTGAGAAATGGATCTAATCCAGCGGATATTAATCGATTTGGAAGCCATACTGGAAATTTCTTTTAAGTTTTATACTATCGTATTATAGACAGCTATCCGCGGACATTAAATGGATAATATAGCTGAGAACAGGTTCTAATCCATCGGATATTAATCGGTTTCAAAGCCATACTGAAAAATAAATGTCTACCTCCAAGTAACATCACATCAAGATATAGGCAATTGTCTTATCCCTTTAGATCCCTGAGTTTTATATATCTATGTATACTATCGTATTATAGACAGCTATCCGCGGACATTATGCGGATATTATAGCTGAGAACAGGTTCTAATCCAACGGATATTAATCGGATTCAAAAGACTGTTGTTTGAACCTAGAGTTTTCAGATTCATTGTGCAGCTCATTTCTTGGAGGTCCGGCCATTTTAATTTAATAATCTGAAATAAATACAAATCCGCTTACAATCCGCTGGATTAGGACCGGTTCTCAGTCATACAATCCGCGGATAATATCAGCGGAAAGTTGTCTATGATACTATGCTTTATATTCCTTGTAAAAGAGGGGATAATGGGCAGTTTATTACACTAGTCCCCAAAGTTTTTAAATGACATTTTCTTATTCGTTGGCTGAATAACTTTGGGGACTTTATTTAGGTTGTTTGATTGATTTCATTGTTCGAACGTTTTAACCACTAAATTAAATATAAGTTTAACACGTCGGATAAAAAAAATTTTAGTAAGCATTATTTGGAAGTTTAGAACAAATCAAAAATGTTGAAATGGTTGAAAAATGTGTACACTAAACTTAACTATTCAAATTCTATAAAAGTCTCCACCTTGGTAAATAAACTAATAAAACTGTGGGGACTCCTCATAAATTGAAAATGCCAAATGGAGTTACGACGAACAGGCTAATTAATAGAAAAGCTTCGCTCAAAAAACAAACATTATAATTAACACAAAAGAACACTTGTTCTGCTAGAAACTTTAAAAATTCAAAAAATTTCTCCTTTGCTCTTTTACATTTTTATTCTCTCTCTCTCTCTCTCTCTCTCTCTCTCTCTCTCTCTCTCTCTCTCTCTCTCTCTCTCTCTCTATCTATCTATCTATCTATCTTTATCTCTATCTCTCCCTCTCTCTCTCTTTATTTAACTCTATTTCTATATTTTTAAAATTTTCTCTTTCCCTCTCTCTCTCTCTCTTTCTTTCTCTATAAATCGTTATAAACCTAAGAGACTAAGAGAAGCTTCACTAAATAAAAAGAACCATATTGGTTCAGCATTTACCGAGATCCTTCAGTACACACACACTCATACACACACACATGCACACACACACACACAGTCTAACAGACAGGATAAAAAATTTTACTGACCCACCTTTGATTTATTTATTTTAAAGCATTTAAACAAAGGGCTCGGCAGCTGCCCATGTTAGCAGAGAGAGAGAGGGGACAATGGGCTGTTTATTACACCAGTCCCCAAATATTTATAATAACGTTTTCTTTATCGCTGACTCAGCAAGTTTGGGGACTTTTGAAAAATTTTGATGGATCTTGGACAAAGTAGCCTCGGCCAAAGTAGCCTCGTATAAAGTAGCCTCCGGACAAAGTAGCACCCGGACAAAGTAGCCTCGGGACATTTACTTAAGAAAATTAGCCTCCTAAGGAAAGTAGCCTCCACAGTTGATAAAGGTCATGGCTGCAGCGCTCGGCCTCCTGGCCTGCCTAGCCGTAGATGCTCGGCCCCCTAACCTATCCCTTTAGATCCCTGGTGAAATTGTCATATTATTAAACTTAAAAATTTTAATCTAAACCTGTTCCAAACGCGGCTGCCAAGCCCTGTTTTAAACATCCGAGCATTGTTTTGTTTTTTCCTGTTTTAGCACGCATAACTTGTTTTACAAAGCTTTGATTTTTGGGGGGCAATTAAATTAGGGATCTAAAGGGATAAGACAATGCTCGATAAATTGATGTACATCCCCGCTGATGATACACAAAATCATCCCTTCTGTAGATTAAAATTAATGGTTAAAATGTATAAACACTAAACTTGATAAATCAACCAATCAAAATTCACTAAAGTCCCCAAAAATGTTAGGAAAGCCAACAAATAAGAAAATGTTATTACAAAACTTTAGGGACTAGTGTAATAAGCAGCTCATTGTCCCCTCCCTCCCTGCATTTGTTCAACTTTTAAGTATCTATCTAACAATATCTATCTATCTATCTATCTATCTGTCTATCTATCTATCTATCTATCTATCTATCTATCTATCTATCTGTCTATCTATCTATCTATCTATCTATCTATCTATCTATCTATCTATCTATCTATCTATCTATCTATCTATCTATCTATCTATCTATCTATCTATCTATCTATCTATCTGTCTATCTATCTATCTATCTATCTATCTATCTATATATCTATCTATCTATCTATCTATCTATCTATCTATCTATCTATCTATCTATCTATCTATCTATCTATCTATCCATCTATCTATCTATCTATCTATCTATATATATATATATATATATATATATATCTATTTAAATCCTCCTCCATTTAAATGTGTTAAACATTACTTTCTTAGTTTCTTACAGTTTCCTATCTTGTTAAAATAAGAACCATTTACATCCCCCCCCCCTCTCTGACTAGAGAATCGGTTTTGCGGTTAGCGAGATCCTTTGGTACACACAGACAGACAAATATCCTGTTACATTATTATAAGGATTTCTTATAAATTGAAGGAGATAAAAGGTGGGGGGGGGGGTTAGTTAAAGTCTTACAAAGTTATAAGATAATATAGGAAATTGTTTTTAATCTATTTTTGACATTTTTAAGAAAACAAACATTTGACAAGAATAAATAAGTTCATTGCTTATAACAACAGAAAAATTAACAAAAAACAAGGATGACAATATCCATAAGTAGTGAGGCTCAAAAATGATGAAAGAATATCGGGAAAATTTTGATATAGAGCAGTGTCATACATGTAAACTTTAAATTTTTGTAAAATAGGGAAATCACGAAACCTTTAAAATTATGCAACCTTTAAAATCACGCAACCTTTAAAATCAGCAAAACTTAACATTCTAAGAATCGATCTAGCACCGCAATTAATAGACAAATCTTAATGAAACTTGATGGGAAAATGTAGAATATGAGCATATTCAATCCCTGATGATTTCAGCCCTCAATCTTGAATAGGAATAGAGAAAATTACGAAAACCTAAAAGTCTAGGAATCGATCTAGCATCCCAAATAACAGACAGGCGGACAAAACAATTTATATATCAGATGGGCATATGGGAATCCTCACTAAAAATTTCATCTGTCTATCTTGAATAGGAGCCGAGAAAATCACGTTTCCCCCATAGCGTTACGAACTGACTGACTGACGGACAGACATAGTGAATTATAGAGTAGTTTCGCTTATAAAAAGAATAAAATAATATAATAATTCTGAGGAAAACTTAAAACATCAAATATAGAAATATCAAAATTCTCAAAATGCTATTTTTTTCCTTTTTAAGTAGCGAAGCTACTCTATAATTTGAAATGTCCGTCTGTCCGTCTGAAAGGTGATTTTCTCAGCTCCTACAAAAGATACACGGCTGAAACTTCTTGCCAACATTTATACTCCACTAACGGCTACGCCCCCAAGAGGCCTCTAGAGGCACTTGAGGAGGGGGGTGTTTGAATCACAAAACCTATTTTTTAATTTAGATTTTTTTAAAGTAAATAAAAAAAATTTTAGGATGGGGTTGAGCGAACCTCCCCCCCTCCCCGACCCCATTTTTTATTCTAGATTTAAAAAAAATTATTTCTTTTTTTTTTGGGGGGGGGGATATTTTTTTCTAGGGGTGATTTCGCTTGGGAGGGTGGCGGTACTCTCCCCTAAAATAGTTATAAACCTTCCCGGGACCTATTAGAGGCTACCCTGTAAAGAAGAATTCGATCGGTTCAGGGGTTAGCGAGATCCTTCGGTACAGAAACGAAACACACATCCTGTTACTTTATTATAAGGATATGAATTTATGCAGAGTTTAGTTTTTTTATTTTTTAAAACTTTCAGACATTTTTTAAGGTTTCGTGATTTAATTTTTTTGCATATTTATTTGTATATTGTATCTCTATTATTTTCTTTGTTAAGATATCAGTTAATCATCTTTATAACTCACTTTGTCCGTTTGTCTATTTCATAATAGATTATGTACTTATGGATGTTGTCATCCTTGTTTAATTAGATTCTAAAGATAATGAAACTTGAAAATGAGGTAAAAAATTAAAATTATGCTCAAATATCAAAATCCAGCCCTAATAATCAGAGATATAAAGGGATAAGACAATGGCCTATAAATTGATGTACATCCCCGATGATTATACACAAAATTGCTCCTTCTACAGATTACAGTTAGTGGTTGAAACGTTCAGAAATGAACTAACCAATCAAAATAGTCCCCAAAGTTATAAAGCCAACGAATAAGAAAACGTATTATACAACATTGGGGACTAGTGTAATAAACACCACCCCTCCCTGCCTTTTAATAGCTAGTTTAACCCTCCCTCAAAATTCTTTATTACAAAATTTAAGTATACGAAACAAAAAAAATGACATCTTATATCGTTTTATAAATGTTGTATTTTTTAATCTTAGATAGATAGAAACTGGTTCTTTCTTACGTCTTGAAATATATAGATAGATAGATAAATAGATGGATGGATAGATAGATAGATACTAAGATACATAGATATATATATGTATAGATAGATAGATAGAAAGATAGATAGAAAGATAGATAGAAACTGGTTCTTTCTTACGTGTTCTGAAATTTATAGATAAATAGATACTAAGATACATAGATAGATAGATATATAGATAGATAGATAGATAGATTGATAGATATATGTGTAAATAGATAGATAGATAGAAACTGGTTCTTCCTTACGTCTTGAAATTTATAGATAGATAGATTGATAGATAGATATATGTATAGATAGATAGATAGAAAGATAGATAGAAACTGGTTCTTTCTTACGTCATGAAAGTTATAGATAGATAGATACTAAGATACATAGGTAGATAATTGTATAGTATATAGATAGATAGATTGATAGATATATGTATAGATAGATAGATAGAAACTGGTTCTTTCTTACGTCTTGAAATTTATAGATAGATAGATACTAAGATACATAGATAGATAATTGTATAGTATATAGATAGATAGATATATGTATAGATAGATAGATAGATAGATAGAAACTGGTTCTTTCTTACGTCTTGAAATTTATAAATAGATAGATAGATACTAAGATTAACAATAAGGTATAAATATAAGTGTAGCAACTCTTTATCGTTACCAGAAAGTCTGTACGTTCATTTGAAATTTTTTTTACAACATTTTCTGTATGATATATTCATCTGATTTTTGGAATATTGATTTCTAGGACAACAAGGAATAATGTTATTTGCCAAGCTTCTCTATAAATAAGTCCAAAAACTGTCAGTATGTCCTTAAACAGTATCCTGTATTTAGGCAACTATTTCTATAACATTAATATTTAATTTTCCTTGCATATACTAATTAATAATTTATGTTTGTTTGTTTATTCTAAAGCTTTGCTTTTTTGGATGTTGTCATCCTTGTTTTTAAAAATGTGTATTTGAAAAAAGAAAGTCAAAACAAAATTTGTAAATTTGTTGCAAAACTGCTTAAATACAGGATAATGTTTAAGGACATACTTACATTTTCAGGCTTGATTATAGAGAAGCTTCTCTTATAACATTGTACTTTGTTGTCATAGGAATCAGTTTTTTTAAAAATCAGATCAATCGGATGATTATATCACATAAAAAATTGTTGTTAAAAAAGTAAAAAAACAACATGTTTAAAATGGACGTACGGACATTCTAGTAACGAATATAGAGTCGCTATGTTTCCTAGTCGTATCTAACTGTTAAAGCACTCATCATGCAAAGTTTGAAATCAATAGAACAATTCTAACACGAAAAAATACATCTGTTATGGACGTACGGACTGACCCTAATTATAGAAAAGCTTCGCTTTATTAAAATGTTTTCTTAAAACAAGAAAGCATTGTTAAACATATTTTCGAAACCGATTATTATCCGATGGATTTGAACCGGTTTTAATCTTATAATTGGACATTTCATATCCGCGGAAAGCTGTTTATAATACGGTTTAAAACAAGAAAGCATTGTTAAATTGAATGCAAAACATTTTTTTCTTTTATTTTTCTCCTGGATTCTCCTTTTTATATTTAGTTTTTCAGGAGCGCGGCAATTCTATAATTAGGGTTGGTCTGTACGTCCGTACGTATTGGATAGCTTTTTTCAGTAATTTAAGCATGTTAGAATTGTCCTATCGATCTCAAACTTTGCATAGTGATTCCTGCAGTAGTTAAGTACGATTTAGAAAGCGTAGCAACTCTATAATCGTTACATAGAATGTCCGTACGTCCACTTTAAACATGTTTTTTTTTCCTTTTTTAACAACAATATTTTATGTGATAAAATCATCCGATTGATCTGATTTTTGGATTAATGATTCCAATTACAATAAGGTACAATATTATGAGCGAAGCATCTCTATAATCAAGTCCTAAAACTGTTAGTATGTCCTTAACAGATTTCTGTATTTAAGAAGTTTTGCAACAAATTTATATATTTTTCCAAACTTTTATATTTTTATAATTTGTATATTCTGTTCTGACACTCTACATGAGTTAATGTTCGTCTGTCAGAGTTAATGTTCAGAGCTTCGCTTTTATGGATGTTGTCCTCAATAATTAACTATTGAGGGAGTGGACATTAGGCTGTATATTAAACTCTAGTCCCCAAAGTTTTATAAAAACGTTTTCTTATTTGTTGGCTAGCTTAACAACTTTGGGGACTTTAGTGAATTTTGTTTGGTTGGTCATTAAGTTTGGTGTTCAAACGTTTCAACCACTAATCTTAATCTACTTAAGGAGTTATTTTGTGTATCATCATTGGGAATATACATCAATTTATCGGCCATTGTCTTATCCCTTTAGAGCGGCCATTCTATAATTAACCAGGGAGGGAGGGGACAATGGGCTGTACATTACACTCTAGTCCCCAAAGTTTTATAATAACGTTTTCTTATTTATTTGCTTAACAATTTTGAGGAGTTTTATTGAACTTTAATTTATTAAGTTGAGTGTCCAAACGTTTCAACCACTAATCTTAATCTACACAAGGAGTTCTTTTGTGTATCATCATTTGGGATGTACATCTATTTGTCGGCCATTCTAGAATTAACAAGGGAGGGAGGGGACATTGGGCTTTATATAACACTCCAGTCCCCAAATTTTTTATGATAACGTTTTCTTATTTGTTTGGAAAGAAAACAAAGTAGCCTAGGAGTTAGTATTCCAAAAAAAACAGATCAATATGATAATTATGTCACTTAAAAAGTTTAAAAGTTGAAAATCAGCATGTCTAAAATGGACATACTCACGAACGAACGGAAAGACCCTATAGAGAAGCTTCGCTTTTAAAAAGTAGCCTGCTGCTTCAAAATATCTGTAGCTAAAAACCTTCCCAGATTTGAAAACTTGATTCAGTCTTTTTCATGGAGGGAGGGGACATTAGGCTGTTTAGTGCAGTAGTCCCCAAAGTTTTACAATAACGTTTTCATATTCGTTGGCTTAACAACCTTGGAGACTTTTATTGAAATATTTTTGGTGGGTTTTTAAGTTAGGTGTCCATACGTTTCAATCAATAATTGTAATTTACAAAAAAGGGAATTTTGTGTTATCATCATTGGGGATGTACATCAATTTCTCGGCCATAGTCTTCTCCCTTTAGATTCTCTCTTACTTCTATATCATTCTATGTGTGTATGTCTGTGATTTAAGATCTCGCTAACCACTGTACCGATATGGTTCTCCTTTACATTGAAGCTTTGCATAGGAAGCTAGTATATTTAAGAAACGGAATAATAATTTCATGTTACAAAAGCACAATTGCTTCACAAAACAACATCATAATCTTATTTTTTTTCCCGGGAAGGTTTATATTTTGGGGTAGGGTACCACCACCCTTCCAAGAGGAATTGCCCCTAGAAAAAAATTCCCCCCCTCCAGAAAATTTTTTTTCTATTATTTTTTTTACAAAAATATAACAGGTATTAAATATCAAACATATATAATTATCCCATCTACCTAATTTTTAGATTATGTTATCGGCGAAGCATCTCTTATGGTTCACAACATTTTAAACATACATTTTTTGTTTATGCTCATGTAGACGTTTTGGTGTGCTTATTGCTCTATGTCAGGTTTAGGCTAAATTGGGTAAAAGCTAGCCCTGCAGGGTTAAGGTACTTTCAGTATAGGATTAAAGTAAAGGAGTAAGGATTAAAAATACCTCCCCCCCCCACCCATGCACTTACTTTAAACTTTTTAAAAAACTTTTTATAATTTCTTTTTTGCTGTTCTACTTATGAATGCTGTCATTCTTGAATTTATTAGCTATGGACCTCTTTAATTCACTTTGATTGTCCATTGTTCGGTCCGTCTGTCCGTAACGTAGGGGGAGAAAGTCATTCAAAAATCAGCCAAGTGACGTCATAGAAATTAGTGATTATCTCTCTCTTTTTTAGGGGTATTTCTTTACTTTTCTCCTCTCATTTTTATGACGTCATATGGCTAATTGTTGAGTGATTTTCACCCCATAAACGTCTGTAACGGGAAATATGATTTTTTATGATGTTGTTATCCTTGTTAAAATGGAAACAATTTATATAGGGCTCTTGTCGTTAATTTCGACATGTCAAAATTGTCCTATAGATTTCAAACTTTGCATGATAATTCCTATAACAGTTAGGTACGACGTTGAAAGCTTAGTAACTCTATAATCATTATCATAATGTTAGTACGTTTATTAAAAACATATTGCTTTTTAACTTTTTTGGACAACAACATTTACTAAGATTTAATTAAATTATTGATCTGATTTTTAGAGGACTGATTCATATTACAACAAGGTACAATATTGTAAGCGAGGTATCTCTATAATCAAGTCACAAAAGTGTAAGTATGTCCTTAAACTGTATTCTGTATTTAAGAAGTTTTGAAACACATTTACGTACAATTTTATTAAAAATTATACATATCTTTGCGTATTTAGTTCTGACACTCTACAAGAGTAAATATTCGTTACAGAGATTCGCTTTTATGGATTTAAAAGCTATTGATCCATCTCAACCCAAGACTACTTTATCAAACTAACATCTTTGTACAGGCCAAATATATATTTTAAAAACTAAGGTTTTTATTCTCAATCGTCCTGTAATGAAAAAAAAACACAAATCAGTAAATAATGTGTACAAAAAGTCAATCTTGAATTAGACATTATATGTTACTTTTTAGCTTTCAGTGAATTGTAGGGATGCATCGCATCTTTATAAAAGTTGGGTATGTAAAAATGCTGTTAAATATTCAATTTTCATAATTTATATTATTAAAAAAATACTTTTTGAAAGGTTGAAGAACTTGGAGCAAGAGGGGATTGTTGTTTACATTTTTTTTTATTTTTCAAAATATTGCAACTGCATCTTACAAACGCTTTTTTATGGATGTTGTCATCCTTGTTTTTAATGCATTTTTTCTGCAAGGTCACTTTTCTCTCACTACAATAGTAATACTCTTACACTAGTGTCCAGAAAATTACTAGAAAAAGACAGCACTAAAATACACCAGGGATCTAAAGGGATAAGACAATGGCCGATAAATTGATGCACATCCCCAATAATGATGATACACACAAAATTATTCCCCCGTGTTTAGCGTAAAAAAAGTGGTTAAAAAGTTTGAACACTCATTTTTAATGAAACAACGAATCATAATTCACTGTTAAGCCAACAAATAAGAAAACGTTAATATAAAACTTTGAGGACTAGTGTAATAAACAGTCCATTGTCCCCTCTCTCTCTTTCTCTCTCTCTCTCTCTCTCTCTCTCTCTCTCTCTCTCTCTCTGATAATACATTGTATTTATGTATATGTATATTAGAAGTACGTAGAATTGGATCATTTTTAATTACAAAAACCTGTTTCAAAGATTTAAAAAAAAAAACATTGGAGGATTTTTCGGGGCATAATTTAAATTACGAATATTTTTAAAATTTTTTTGGCTAAGCAACAGTCGTATCTAACAGAAAGAGAGGGGACAATGGGCTGTTTATTACACTAGTCCTCAAACTTTTATAATAAAGTTTGCTTATTTATTGACTTAACAACTTTGGGGACGCATTGAACTTCCTTGATGGTCAGGTTACAAGGAACCTAAAGAGATAAGACAATGAACATTAAAATGATCAATATCCCCAATGATGATACACAAAATTCTCTCTTCTATTGATTACATTTATTAGTTGAAATGTTTGGACACTCAACTTAAATAAACAACCAATCAAAATTCATCAAAAGTGCCTAAAGTTGTTAAGCCAACATATAAGAAAACGCTATCAAAAACGTTGAGAACTGAGGTGGGTTCTTAAAAAACCTTACCCCACTGAACTTTGGAACACTCGTTTGGAACACTCAATTGCTCCCTTGTTTTCCCATTTTTTTGGAACATCAAATGGGGTAAATGTGATTCTCATTCTTAAAAAAAAATCAATTGAGAAAAAAAAGTGGGGCAAAATAATGTTCCAAAGAGTGTTCCCTAGTTCAGTGGATTAAGTTGGGTAGCCATAATTAAATTTGGAATATTTTTTTTATTTCAGAGATTTTTCAAATATCTAAATTAAGCATAAAAAACATGTCTAAAACAACAAATACCAACAAAGACAAAAAAAATTTAAAGTTTTATTCAAATAAAACTTGGCACCCCATTTTGTCGCCATTTTGTATAGGCATTTACCTAAAATGAGAAGACAATTTTTCTCAGCAATTTGTTCCCTTTTTTAAGAGCAATTTTTTTTTTGGAGTCAATTGTAAGCAGTTAATTCCTTTTACTTTGATTTATTAGTTTTAATTTTCAAAAAAATTACAATGTGAAGCTTGGGATTTTTTGTCAAGTAATTTTTTGTCCCAAAAATAGTGGTCCAGTGAGGATGATTTATCCCCACTCAAAAAATCAATTTGGAACATTATAACCAGTGGGGTAAAAGTTTTTTAAGAATCAATATTAACAAATTTTTTATTTGCCCCACTGGTTATAATGTTCCAAAATGATTTTAGTGGGGTAAATGATTTTTAAGAACCCACCTCTGGTGTAATAAACAACCCATTGTCCCCTTCCTTCCTGTCAGGTTTGTGTACTTTAGCTAGACACGATCCTAGGTACCTCTATTACATATACATGAATATATGTATACATACATACAACTTTCCCATCACAACAATTTCAATTTACCAAAATGTTATTTTTCGTATTCATTCGAATCCGGTGTATAAGAACCAGTTCTTATCCATACTAAAAAACTATGTCTAGCATCGTAGTATATCCAGCTTTCTACGAATATAAAAATGTACAATCATAAGATTAAAACCAGTTTTTTAGCCCGTGGCTTCAGCACCTTGGGGCTAAAAAAACTGGTTTTAATCTTATAATTGTACATTCTATATCCATGGAAAGCTGTTTATAACATGATGTGAGAAATAACTATTTTGTTTTGCTGTGTTAGGCAGGTTTAATACCTTATCTCACAGAGTTATTAGTAGTAAATCTACTTTATAATTTACTTTGACTGTCGGTGTGTCAGTTTGTCTGTCAGTCAGTCTGTTAGTCTGTCTGTCAGTTTGTCTGTCAGTCAGTCTGTCAGTCAGTCTGTCAGTCAGTCTGTCAGTCAGTCTGTCAGTCAGTCTGTCAGTCAGTCTGTCAGTTTGTATGTCTGTTTGCCTGCCTGCCTGTCTGTCTGTTTGTCTGTCAATCCATTTATAAATGTTGATTTGTGATTTTCTCTGCTGCTATTTGAGATATTATACTATTGCATAAATTTTAAAAATATTGAGAGTTTATCATAGTGCAAAGCAGAAACATTCAGAAGGGGTTAGAGTTCTTAAGCAATGCTCATTTATGCTAACTTGAAATAGGCTTATCAAATAGATAAAATTTTCACAGTAGCTTTCAGTTTTGTTTGAATAGTAGAAATAAGTAAATTGCACATTGATCAAATTATTTAATTAGCTTTTCATCTATCTATTCTAGTAAGACACTCTAAGTGTTATCTTATTCATTAAAAAATTTAGATTAAGATTCTAAATTGTTAGAAAATAGGGACAAAAAAATCACCTTGCCCCTCATATTTCAAATAAGATGAAAATAAAGGTGCTAGGCGGTAAGTTTTATTTTTATGGTATTTTTCTTTAAGTACAGGTTTTTGTCTATTTGCAAAGCACTTTGTGGGAAAGGAACAAAAGTAGATATATTTGTTTTGTATGTATATTTTTCTTTTTTAATTATAACGTAACATAATAATATATTTTTATAAAAAAAAAACTATTCACTGTGGAATTATTCTTATTCAAATGACTCTATTTACTTTCCTCTTTTTTTTTAAGCAGCTCTTTCAAGATAGTATCTCTATGACTAAACAAATACTTTGGTAATTTATTCATCTGATTGGTACTTTTTTTTTGCAGTTGTTAGCAATGTTAAATCTTCAATTTCCCCGTCTGTAGATTACAATTATTGGATGAAATGTTTGGAATGAATCAACCAATCAAAATTCAAAAAACTTTGGGGACTGGTTTAGTGAACATTCCAATATCCCCCTCATTGATTTTAAAAGAAATATAGGCATAGAACAATTGATCTTAAATTCATTCTATTAGTTATCTAGCAACATGAATATTTGAAACAATGCAACTTTTCTTATTTTGGTAAATTTTTTTGGATCATGGAAAGAAAACAAAGTTTCCGGTTTCGTCGTTTTTTCACAGTAGCCTTTCTCCTATTTCTAGCCCCTGCGGGGGGCTCTAGCCCTGTGGGGCATATTTTCTATCCCTGCGGAACAATCATTAACATTTACTTTACCTAACCTAACCTAAAATAACCCTACAAAAGCTACTGTGAAAATACGATGAAACCGGCAACTTCGTTTTCTTTCCATAATCCATTTTTTTTACTCAGGGCTCATTTTTGTGGGTTGGCTAAGACAGAACCTTTTCTGTGATACTTCTGTATTCATACCTCCTTGTTTATGAAAAACTCCTAATTAGTTATTAACATGCATAAGATGATCGGTTTTTAAGTCAAATGTTGTACAAATGGGGAAAATGAATCTTAGGAAAGCACCTGTACTTTAACACAAAAAAGATAGAGGACAATGGACTAGTTATTGTTTACTCCCCAAAACTTTATAATAATGTTTTCTTGTTCATTAGCTTAATAATTTTGGGACCTTTTGATTGGTTGTTTTGTTATTTTTCAACCACTAATTAGAATCAACAGAAAGGGTGTTTTGTGGATCATCATTGGGGATGTACATCAATAAATAGCCATTGTCTAATCCCTTTGTTAAATGTGAATCTTAGTAAAGCATATGCAACTAAACCAACTTTTATTAACTAAATTCGAACTTATTACATTGTCAGAATTCTAGAATAAATGTTGTACAAATAGGGTAGATCTTAGGAAAGCCTGAGTATATTAATCAGGTAAAATCAGATTGTACAAATGAGAATCTTAGGAAAGCATATGTACCTCAATTTAATTATTTTACACCCCCCATTTAAAATTTACCCCTACCCTGGGGGTGCCGTAGGCACCCCCAATCATTTAGGAGGGGGTATTTACCCCCCCCCAAACAATTTTGGGGGGTAAATACCCCCCCCAAAATAAAAAATCTCTAATAAAAAAAATTTTGCGCGCTTCGCGATCATTTTTACTATTATATATTTAATTATATATGACGTCATTGTTGAACATGATCTTCACCTTCTCTAGGTTGCAGAGTTTGCATGCACCGGAGCTAGGGTTGTAGGTTGGTGCTTGCTGCAGGATGGACCATCTAACATCAAAATTAGTTTGATTTCGTTTTAATGACCAAATGAAGGATGATAGGCTGGTTTTGTGCTCTGCATTGGCATTGTTAAAGGATGATTTGTGACCAGTAAATCTTTCTTTAAAAGTGTTACCAGTCAGGCCAATGTATGTGGCAGGTTTGACTGCATTGATGACTTCTGCTTTGTAGACCAAGGAAGACTTCAAGCACTGGCCTCCAACGGGACACACAGCTTGGCCACCACGGCAGTTGCACAATCTTGCAGGTTGAGTGTTTGCAGCAGCTGTATCTTTCAGTAAGAATTTGTTATGTCCAGCTATGATGGCTTTGATGCTAGGCATACAACAATAAGACACTTTAACTGTAGAACGGTTGAAGTACTGTTGAAGAGGTGTGTTCTTAAAATGTTTATCAATCAGTAGTAAGAATTTCCTTGCAACATTAGTTTTCACTGTTTGACAGAAAGGAGGGTTAAACCAAATAACCTTTCTTCTCCTGCACCTTGCATCTATCTATCTATATATCTATCTATCTATCTATCTATCTATCTATCTATCTATCTATCTATCTATCTATCTATCTATCTATCTATCTATCTATCTATCTTTGTATCTATCTATCTATTCATTATTTCAAAAGTAAAAATTTACATTATATATATGTAATTCCTGCAGATTTAAAGTGTATTTTAGACTTCAACAAAACATAAATACTGAAATATCCTATAACAAGGATGACAACATCCATAAAAGCGAAGCACTGAAACGGTAGGATAAACGGACATTGACACTTGTATAGTGTCAGAACTGAATAATCAGATTATAAAAGTATAAGAGTCGAAGCAAAATTGTCAGTAAATTTGTTGAAAAACTGCTTGATACAGGATAATGTTTATGGAAATACTTACATTTTTAGGACTTGATTATAGAGTTGCTTCGCTCATACTATTGTACTTTGTTGTCCCAGGAATCAGTATACGAAAAATCAGATCAATTGGATAATTAGAGAACATAAAAATTTGTTGTTAAAAAAGTAAAAAAATCAACATGTTTAAAATGGACGTACGGACATTCTGGTAATGATTATAGAGTTGCCACGCTTTCTAAATCGTACCTAACTACTACAGGAATCACCATGCAAAGTTTGAAATCGACAGGACAATTCTAACATGCCTGAATTAATGAAAAAAGCTATCCTTTACAGACGTACAGACGGACGGACCGACCCAAATTATAGAAAAGCTTAAGCTTCGCGCTTTTAATAAGTACAACTCAATATGTTTATACTGATACAAGGTTCCAGGTACACACCATCCAGGTCTCCAGCAAAATTATTTTTTTCTAAAGCAGCTACGCACCTAGAGGTCTCTAGGGGAACTTGAGGAGCGGAGGGGGGGGGGTTAATTTAATTTTTTATTTTATTTTCAAAAAGAAAAAGTAAGAAATATTTTTTACCACTCCTCACCAATTTTTAAAAGTGAAGCTTTTCTATAATTAGGGTCGGTCCGTCCGTCCGTCCTGGGACAACAAAGTATAATATTATAAGCGAAACAACTCTATAATCAAGTCTATAGACGTCCAAGTGGGGGGTAAAGTGGCGATTACCCCCCCCCCCCCCCCAATTTTTTTTCATTTTATTCCCCCCATTTAAAATTTACCCCTACCCTGGGGGTGCTATAGGCACCCCCACCCATTAAGGAGGGGGTATATACCCCCTCCCCCAAACAATTGTCAGTCTGTCTGTCAGTCTGTCTGTCAGTCTGTCTGTCTGTCTGTCAGTCTGTCTGTCAGTCTGTCTGTCAGTCTGTCTGTCAGTCTGTCTGTCAGTCTGTCTGTCAGTCTGTCTGTCAGTCTGTCTGTCAGTCTGTCTGTCAGTCTGTCAGTCAGTCTGTCAGTCAGTCTGTCAGTCAGTCTGTCTGTCAGTTTGTCTGTCAGTCTGTCTGTCAGTCTGTCAGTCAGTCTGTCAGTCAGTCTGTCAGTCAGTCTGTCTGTCAGTCTGTCTGTCAGTCTGTCAGTCAGTCTGTCAGTCAGTCTGTCAGTCAGTCTGTCAGTCAGTCTGTCAGTCAGTCTGTCAGTCAGTCTGTCAGTCAGTCTGTCAGTCAGTCTGTCAGTCTGTCAGTCTCTCAGTCAGTCATTCTGTCAGTCATTATGTCAGTCATTCTGTCAGTCAGTCTGTCAGTCAGTCTTTCAGTTATTCTGTCAGTCAGTCTGTCAATCAGTCTGTCAGTCAGACTGCCTGTTAGTCTGTCAGTTTATCTGTCCCTTAGCCTGTCTGCCTGTCAGTCTGTCAGTCTGTCAATCCATTTATAAATGTGTAATTGTGATTTTCTCTGCTGCTATTTGAGATAGAAAGCTGGAATATTTGGTAAAGATTTTCTAGCTGTATCAATGAGCGTCCAGTATACAATTTCTTTGGGATATTAGTCTAAAAGACAGAATAATTATTCATTTAAATAGATTTCATGATTTTCTTTGAATAAAACTTTGTAATCTGCCCATCCATGATTTTGTGTTTGGCTACTTATGGATGTTGTCATCCTTGTTTTACACATGTTGGTAAAAGATAAATGGTTATGTAAGTTAATTAACATTTTAGGATTTATTATAATTTATGTACACAGTGTAAAATCTCGACAAATATTGTACACAGTTTAAAATATCAATGTTCATGCATCCATAGGATACTATCAAAACTTATCAAAATAGTTTGTTGTCTATTTTTGTATTAACCCATTAGTGACGAACCGGGTATTAAAACTCGGTTCCACCCAGTTCCAGAAAATCACAAAAATAACCGGTTTCCAGCTTCATAATTGCATCATTCTCAGTATGAATCCCAATTCTACTACCCTGGTTTTCATTTCCCCATGGAGCAGGCAGTTTTGCTTACTTCCGTTTGCCAGTATAGCTCAACAAAATTTGAAAACCATGAAAATTTTGGTGAATTCAAAATACCCCTTCTAACTTTTTTGTTTTTATAGTAAAGTCGCTGATTTTTTTCGTGAAATCTAATGTTTATGTACAAGTACATCTATTTGTGAATTCGTTTTATTTAAATTATTATTTTTTATATGATTTTTTTATCGTTTTTTTACGCCCTATTATGACCCAGTTCGGCATGGCCATAAATACCCGGCAGTTTTAAAACCTGGCTCGGCTTTGGTTTTATTACCCGGTTTTAACTTTTCAACCATTAAATATTTGTTTATGATTTATTATTCTTGAGCCACCCTAATAAGTATACCCTAGTAATCTCTATATGTGTCCTCCAATATTTTATGCTCTTTTTCTAAAATTTATCACCTAATTTTTATATGTTCTTTTTTTGTAGTGTGTGTGTTTTAAAACTTCAAGAAACGGGTTTTTTTAACCAAAAACGGCGGCACTTATAGCCGAAACACTAAATTGAATATAAATCGCTTCATATATTACTTGTAGCTCTATAGATTACATGAGGTTGTGTAGTTTTCAATTACGGATGGTATCAAAGTTCTAAAAAGTGTCGAAATAACCGGGTATTTAGAAAAAAACAGTTTTTAATGCCGGCAGAAACCACCCAAAACGGGTCAAAATGCCCGTTTTGCATTTATGGCCATGCCGAACTGGGTTTTTTGCAACTTTCCTGTGCACGCCACTTGAGCAAAACAAAAAAATTGGAATTCCGTTTTGACCATTATAAAGCTTCCCTGAGATTTTCAGCTCAATCGGCCCATAAAAGTGGCGCTCGGCACTAATGGGTTAAAACCTTTATCAAATTACCCTCCAAAAGATCTTGTCTTACTACTAAACTTTTTTTTGTGTGTTCAGATAGAAAAGGAGACACAGCTCCTGGTAGAAATGGATATAATTATCCTTGTCAAATTGGCTTTCATTTCTGTTCATCATCATCACCATTTATCTCTTCTTTCCAGAGCGTAGGCCACGCACAATGGTTCTCCATTTATCTTTGAATTGGGCCTCAGTAGAGGCTGCACTGAAAGATGAAAAATTCTTTTCTCTCAGTTCCTCAAGGAATTCCCTCCTACAGGTTGTTTTTGGTCTACCTGGTTTCTGTTAGAATTGTAGAAATAAGTAAATTGCCTATTTTTTAAAATAATTTAATTAGCTTTTCATCTATCTATTCTGGTATGACACTCTGAGTGTTATCTTATTCATTAAAAAATTTAAATTTA
This sequence comes from Acartia tonsa, assembly GCF_053477335.1. Taxonomy (NCBI): domain Eukaryota; kingdom Metazoa; phylum Arthropoda; class Copepoda; order Calanoida; family Acartiidae; genus Acartia; species Acartia tonsa. Next base: position 20,064,972 of record NC_137274.1, read on the forward strand.
AATTCTAAATTGTAAGAAAATAGGCACTTTCTCTTAAACCAGTTCAAGCACAAAAAAATCACCCTGCATCTCTTATTTAAAATAAAATGAAAATAAAGACAGTGAGTTTTACTTTTTTGGTATTTTGCTTTAAGTACAGGTTTTTGTCTTGTTGCAAAAGTAGTAATTGTGTTATAAATATGAAATGTATGCATAATTTTTCCTGTTTGAAATATAATAAATATATATTTGTTATGAAAATATTTAATTATTCATTGTGGAATTATTCTTATTCAAATGACTCTATTTACTTTCCCCCTTTTTTTTAAGCAGCTCTTTCAAGATAGTATCTCTATGACTACACAAATACTTTGGTAAATTATTTATTTGAACAATACTTTTTTTTTGCAATTGTTAGCAATGTAAAATCTTTAATGATGATAAACAAAATTACCCTTTCTGTAGATTACAATTATTAGATGAAATGTTTGAACAATGAACCAACCAATCAAAATCAAAATAATGTCCTCAAAGTTGTCAATGGTCAATGGTCAAGAAAACTTTACTACTGCTTTTAGCAAAGATATAGGCTTAGAATATTGGCTCTGAAAAACTGGTTAATATCAGCTGGAATAAAACTTGTTCTCATCCAAACTGAAAAATTAAATATCGTATCATAAAATATCCAGTTTTTACAGATCTTGGACAAAGTAGCTTCAAACAAAGCAGCTTCAGAAAAAGTAGCTTCAGGACATTTACTTAAGGAAAGTAGCTTCCTAAGAAAAATAGTATCTAATAGTAATAAAGGTCATAGCCACAGCTCTCGGCCCCCTGGCCTGCCTTCAGTTAGTAATGATTGTGTGTGAAAACACTCACAAAGTAATGCTTATTACCTAAAGAAGGTAATTTTGTGTATCATCATTGGGGATGTACATAAATTTATTGGCCATTGTCTTATCCCTTTGTACAAATGAGAGTCTTTGGAAAGCATGTACCTTAACCAACTTTTGTTCACAAAATTCGAACTCATTACTTTGTCAGAATTCTAAAATAAATGTTTTACAAATGGGTTAGATACATTTTAGGAAAGCCTGAGTATATTAACCAGTTAGTAACGATTGTGTGTGAAAATACTCCCAAAGTCATACGTATTACCTAAAGGGATGTAATTTTGTGTATCATCATTGGAGATTTATATCAATTTATTGTCTTATTCTTTTGTACAAATATGAATCTTAGGAAAGCATATGTAACTAAACCAACTTTTGTTCACAAAATTCGAACTTATTATTACTTTGTCAGAATTCTAAAATAAATGTTGTACAAATAGGGAAAGCCTGTGTATATTAACCAGTTAGTAACGATTGTGTGAAAAAATACTCCCAAAGTCATTCTTATAATCTAAAATTACATCAGAGTTATATAGAGTAATACAAAACAGTGAGATGGGGGACAATGGGCTGTTAATTACACTGGTCCCCAAAGTTTTATAACAGTATTTTCTTATTCATTGGCTTAAAAACCTTGGGGACTTTTACTAAATTTTGATTGGTTGATTCCTTAAGTGTTAAAACGTTTAAACCATTAATTATAATCTACAAAAGGGATAATTTTGTGTAAGATAATTGGGGATATACATTAATTTATCAGGGAAGCCCAACAGAAAATCTACAGTATAAATAAAGTATAACTATAGAAATTGCTAAAAAAAAAGGAAAGCTTAAGAATTTTAGCGACAAAGGATAGATTATACTATCTATCTATCTATCTATCTATCTATCTATCTATCTATCTATCTATCTATCTACGTATTTATCTATCTATATATTTATCTATCTATCTATGTATCTATCTAATATCTATCCATCTCTTTGTATCTATCTATCTATTCATTATTTCCAAAGTAAAAATTTACATTATATATATGTAATTCCTGCTGATTTAAATTGTATTTTAGACTTCAACAAAACATAAATACTGAAATATCCTATAATAAGTACAACTCAATATGTTCATGCTGATACAAGGTTCCAAGTACACACCATCCAGGTCTCCAGCAAAATAATTTTTTTTTAAAGCGGCTACGCACCTAGAGGTCTCTAGGGGAACTTGAGGAGCGGGGGGGGGGGGGGGTTAATTTGATTTTTGATTTTAGTTTCAAAAAGAAAAAGTAAGAAATTTTTTTTACCACTCATACCCCATCTTTAGTTTTTAAAAGTGAAGCTTTTCTATAATTAGGGTCGGTCCGTCCGTCCTGGGACAACAAAGTATAATATTATAAGCGAATCAACTCTATAATCAAGTCTTAAAATGTAAGTATGTCCGTAAATATTATCCTGTATCAAGAAGTTTTTCAACAAATTTACTTACAACTTTGCTTTGACTCTTATACATTTACATTCTGATTATTCAGTTCTGACATTATGCGTTAAGTGTTAATGTCCGTTTGTCCTACCGTTTCAGTGCTTCGCTTTTATGGATGTTGTCATCCTTGTTACTTTATTATAAGCATTTCAAATTTAAACTAAATGTTTATCTTACATGTCTACATGACATTTAAAATTTTGTAAAAAAAAATCATTTTCTTTTATAACTTGAAAAATTTACAAAACCAAGAATGACAACATTTATAAAAGCCTCATAAAATCAGACGGTAGGAAAAACGAACATTGATAATTTTCATTAATAAGCAGAGTTAATATAAACGTATAAGTCTAAACAAAATTGTAAATAATTTATTGCAAAATTGCGTAAATACAGGATACTGTTTAAGAACATACTGATTCACTGAACTAATTGGGATCTGTTGTTCATGGAATATACCTACTGATCCTGTGGTGGTTTTAAGCTATTTTCTTGGGTGGGTGGGAAACCTTCAACCTCCCTAAAAATGAAAATTTCCCCCCCTTCCAAAAAAAATTCCTGGTGCTGCCCATAAATTATCATTTTTAAAATTACCTTATAGACCAAGGCCCCTAGAGGCTAGGGGCGAAGCCGCTAGTATTTATACAAAATAGTTATATAACTCTAGGCGCTAAGCAATAAGATTTAAGGTTTGTGTGACAAGTATCAACCTTAAAATTCGAGAAAAAACTCAGGGAGGAAGGGAGGGGACAATGGGCAGTTAATTCAATTTTATAGTTGTGACACTTTAAGGTTGAAAAACCAGATAATTCCAGATAAAGTGAGATTTTCTGATAGTGCAACTTTTATTGGAAATTTATTTATTTTTTAATTAATTTTAATTCAAAATGCACCATCCCCCAAACGCTACTTTACTAAAAGCCATTGATTATCAAGATCAAGAACTTGGTAGCAATTCATTTACCAAAAAATATCAGTTTTAGTTTCTAAGAGTAGAAAAATTGCATATAACCGTTTTTAGATGTTATGATAAAAAAACCAAAAGCATTCCAGAATCCAAGGGGAGGGTAAAAAAATTTGCGGCGCGCTTCACGCGCCATTTTATCCCGCCCCCCCTTAAAAAATGTTTACCCCCTCCAAATAAAAAAGCTTGGACGCCCCTGCCAGGACCTTTATAAATCTTCCCTAAAATGTATAACTTAACTGGATCACCAAATTCTTTAGCTACATACAAAAAAAACTTACTACTTTTTATAGGACTTGCGGTTTCGCCCCTAGCCTCTCGGGGCTTTGTCTCAAGAGGTTTAATAAAACCAATTTTTCATATTTTAGATTTAAAAGAAAAATTCAAAAATTTTTTTTTTTGGGGGGGGGGGATTTTTCATTTTTGGAGGGGTTGTGGGTGTCCCACCCCCCAAGAAAATAGTTATAAACCTTCCCGGGGGACCTATGAGAAGCTACTCTGTAAAGGAGAACCCGAGGGGTTCAGCGGTTAGCGAGATCCTTTGCTACAAACAAACAGCCAGACAAACAAACAGACATCATTCTACTTCTTATTATAGATATTGGCGCAGCTACTATTTAAGTAAGAGCATGTTAAAAATTGACGTACGGACTTTCTGGTAATAATTTAGTTTCTCGTATTCATTCGAATCCGGTGGACACGAACAAGTTCTCATCAATACGAAAAAACTATGTCTAGCACGTGCCTTCGGCACCTCAGGGCTAAAAAAACTGGTTTTAATCTAATAATTGTACATTCTATATCCGCGGAAAGAGGTTTATAATACGATGAAAGAAATAACTATTCTATGGTTTCTAAATCATCATGAATAATGAACAAAAATTATATATAACAATTGTATTAAAAATTATTAAAATTACATCAAAATAATGAATAAATTCGACATACATAATACATCATATCACAATAGAACTGGTAAGGAAATACAAAACAATTTAAGTTAAAATAATTAAATAAAAAAATAAATCACTTAATACCTACAAAAATATTGTAATAAATAAGCTCAATAAATGTTTAAATTCAATAGGTTAAAGTGTTGCTAGTTTAAAGTATTTGTATGACCTACCTATATAGTTACACACAATAGGTATAAACAAAATAACTTAATTAAAAATGTTTAGCTTGTGGCTTCCAAAACTAAGTGTTCGATTTCTCATTTGTTTTGTATTCAGATTTATGATTCTAATTCTAAATAACATTAATGGTCTAGTTACACAAAATTACTTTTTTTGTTAAAATCTTAATAAAACATATTTTGGAAAGTATCAAAGAAAACAAATGGAAAAAAGTAAAATAAACTTTTAAATGACCCCCTTTTAAATAAAATTTAAAGAAAATAAAATTATGTAAATGTCAAACTACAGACCACCCCTACGCGCTGCAGATACCCTCCGTGATCTATCTTAAATTCTTTCTAGCACCATATCAATAACTTCTTCTTTCAGGAAAGCTAATTTTCCCTTTGTTAGTCGTCTGAAATAAATAATTTTTTTTAGCATTTAGCTTATCTTAAAGACAAAACAAGGATGACAACATCCATAAAAGCGAAGCACTGAAACGGTAGGACAAACGGACATTAACACTTATATAGTGTCAGAACTGAATAAGAATATAAATGTATAAGAATCGGAGCAAAATTGTAAGTAAATTTGTTGCAAAACTGCTTGATACAGGATAATGTTTATGGACATACTTACATTTTTAAGACTTGATTATAGAGTTGTTTTGCTTATAACATTATACTTTGTTGTCCCAGGAATCAACATACCAAAAATCAGATCAATCGAATGATTAGATCACACAAAAATTTGTTGTTAAAAAAGAAAAAAAGTAAAAAAATCAACATGTTTAAAATGAACATACGGACATTTTGGTAATGATTATAGAGTTCCTACGATTTCTTAATCGTACCTTACTACTAAAGAAATCACCATGCAAAGTTTGAAATCGATAGGACAATTCTAACATGCCTAAATTAACAAAAAAAGCTATCCGTTTGTGACGGTCGGACGTACGGACGGACCGACCCTAATTATAGAAAAGCTTCGCTTTTAAAAATTAATTCGGCAATACTGGATTTATGTCAATAAATACCAATGTGATTATTACCTAAGTAAAAAACCATAACTGGAAACTACTTTTCTCAAAATTAGGTAGGAAATAAGAATGAAATTATAACCAAAAAGCAATTTTCTAACTGTTAATAATTAGTGGCAAAGGTACAGGTATGATTTGAAATGTAAATCTGTTTGTCTTTATGCTTCGCTACTTAAAGATGTTTTCATCTTTGTTTAGATAAAAATGTATACATACCTTATTAATTTTGTTCTTCTCCTGGAAACCTAGGCAGTATCACATTTCCTGCTTTTTGCATTTTATTCAAAGTTTCATCTGAAAAATATTAAAGATTCTTATAGAGTTGCTTATAAGTCATACCTAACTGTTATAGAAATCATCATGCCATGTTTGAAGTCGATAGGACAATTCTAATCTGTTTAAATTAACAAAAAGAGCTAACCGCAATGGACGGACGTACAGACAGACCGACCCTTATTATAGAAAAGCTTTGCTTTAAAAATTTATATAATATCATCACTAGACTAAATTTTATCTTGGGATGTAATTGTAAAGCTCTCTTGAATGGAAAACTATATTAACATAAAAAAACGTATTACAATATATAATATAAGGATACAAATATTACATTATATAATCTTATCAATAAAACATTTTAAAAAAAGGAAACCAAAAATCGCCACGTGTCACTAAATGTGTGTATATGAAGACGTTTGTTTGTGTGTGTATTTCTCTCTAAAATTTTTATACACTGAACTATAATCAACAGCAGAAAATATATTCTATTAGCGTAGCTACTTTATGACGCATTTATTTTAATTTTGATTAATGAAAATTATCTAACAGCAATTTAATTATTAATTTAAAAAATAAATAAGAATTTTTCTGTAATTATAACTGCAAACAAGTATTCCAGAATTATTATTTTTTGTTTCTGATAAGTCATTATGATTTTAAAATTATTAAACTAAAAGATTTCTGTCTGCTTGTTTATTGTTTATCTTTTTATTATTGCGCTAGTTTTTATAAGAATGCCCCGTCATGTTGCATGATTTCTCGTGACGTCATTCATATTTTAGTCCCCAAAGTCAGTCAGAAACTGCTAAATTCATGCACATTCCCTTTAAGCCAGTCCCCAAAGTCTGAGACTCCTAAAATATGAATATTCGATCCATTGTCCCCTCCCTTCCTCCCTGGAAAAAACTGCATTTATAAAACTTGTGTATAATTCAGAATTTTAGCTATTTTCTTGAAAAATGGAAAGTGAAAAATATCCTTCCATATAAGGAAGTACAAGCTTTTTTATTTGGGGGGGAGGAGAGAGGTAAAAATTGAAAATTAAATTTTTGGGGGTGTCTAAGTCACCACCCATGTTCATTTTAAGTGGGGCAATCATAGAGGCATGCACGTTCAAGCTTTTTCATGGGGGGGGGGGGAAGGGAGAGGGTAATCACACCTCTAACCACCCCCATTGGACGTCCTTGCTCCCATAATAGAAAGTAATTGCTAAACCAATTGGGCTCTACTCTTCCGGGATTATACGTACCGATCCTTAGCTATTTTATTTGGGGGATGGGACACCCCCAACCCTTCAAAAAAATCCCCCCCCCCCTAAAAAAAATCTTCATTACACCTTTGGAAGAAGCTCCTAAAAAATACTACCCCCCCCCCCCTCTTTAAAAATACTGTACATTATTTTCAGAAATCAAATGAATATGATATACTAGCCTAAAACCACCACAGGACCAGTAGGTATATTCCCTAAAAAGTAGAATCCAATCGGTTCAGTGGTTATTGAGATCTAAAGGGACAGACGAACGGACAGACATCAAGCTACTTTGTATTATAGATATAAAAAATATTATCCTTTACAAAATAAAAAAAGAGATAAAACTAAAGTTTATTTTTAACAATTAACAAGAAATTAACAAAAAAAACATTTAATTAAAGTTTTTTTATACTTTTTTAGAACTATTTAATCATAAAGAAAGGGATGGACATTGGACTGTAAATTACCAGGGAGCTAAAGGGATAAGACAATGGCCGATATATTGATGTACATCCCCAATGATGACACAAAAATAGCCCTAAAATGAGTGGTTGAAACATTTGAACACTTAACTTAATAAACCAAACCAATCAAATACAATAAAAGTCACCAAAGATGTTAAGCTTACAAATAAGAAAACGTTATTATAAAACTTTGGAGACTAATGTAATAATCAGCCCATTGTCCCCTCTTTTCCTCTAGTATATTATACTGGTACACAAAGTTTTATAACCATTTTATCTTATTCATTGGCTCAGAAACTTAATTTACTGAATTTAGTGTTCAAATGATTCAACCAATAAATTTAATCTACAGAAGGGGTATATCTTGTTTATTATCATTTGGGATGTGTATCAATTTATCGTCCATTTACTTATCTCTTAAGATTATTGGTAAAACTATAAAACTTTGGGGACTAGTGTAATAAACAGCCCATTGTCCCCTCTCTCTCTCTCTCTCTCTCTGACTTATTGTGACTTCTTTTCAGCAGCGGGCTGTTCATTGGTCCCAATGATGAGGGGGGCAACACTACGCTCCAGGGGGGTGAAGATATCCACAGGGACTCCCAGCAGTGGGCCAACCTAGATAGATAGATAGATAGATAGATAGATAGATAGATAGATAGATAGATAGATAGATAGATAGATAGATAGATAGATAGATAGATAGATAGATAGATAGATAGATAGATAGATAGATAGATAGATAGATAGATAGATAGATAGATAGATAGATAGATAGATAGATAGATAGATAGATACATAGATAGATAGATACATAGATAGATAGATACATAGATAGATACATAGATAGATAGATACATAGATAGATAGATAGATAGATAGATTAGCGGGTCAACCTAGAAATTAAACCTAGAGATACATAGATAGATAGATACATAGATAGATAGATACATAGATAGATACATAGATAGATAGATACATAGATAGATAGATAGATAGATAGATACATAGATAGATAGATACATAGATAGATACATAGATAGATACATAGATAGATAGATACATAGATAGATAGATAGATAGATAGATTAGCGGGTCAACCTAGAAATTAAACCTAGAGTTAGATTTAAAACCCATCAAAAAGAAAATTCAAGCAAAGCATTTCTACACATTGATTAAGTCTGTGCGTACGTCTGTCAGTTAGGTTTCTTTTGACACCTATCATCTCCCTCATTTTTATGACGTCACATCAGGGGCGTCCAAGCTTTTTATTTTGGGGGGGGGGGGTAAAAATTTTTTAGGGGGGGGGATAATTCGTGTTTGGGGGGGGTAAAATTGCGCGCAAAGCGCGCCGCAAATTTTTTTTACCTCCCAAAATTTTTTCCCCGGGGGTAAAATTTGCTTGGGGGGGGTAATTACCCCCCCTGAAATATGTTGGCAGGGGTAAATTTAGTTTACCTCCCCCAAAATTTACCCCCGGGGTAAAAATTTTGGAGGGGGTAATTTAAATTTTATTAAATATATAGTATTAAAAATGCGCGCGAAGCGCGCAAAATTTTTTTTTATTAGAGATTTTTTATTTTGATTGGGGGTATTTACCCCCCTAAAATTGTTTGGGGGGAGGGGTAAATACCCCCTCCTAAATGGTTGGGGGTGCCTACGGCACCCCCAGGGTAGGGGTAAATTTTGAATGGGGGGGGGAGGGGTAATCGCCCCATTACCCCCCCCCTTGGACGCCTATGCGTCACATGGCTGTTTTTGAGTCTCTCTCTTTCCCTTTACTTTATGTAAAACTAGCGAGTGCGCTACATGTTGAGCCACGGACGCGGGTTTTTAATAATTGTTTTGGTGGCTGTACAGGCAGATCCTGCAGATCCAATTGCCTACAAGAAGGCTCTTGATGAGGTTTGTATTTTCTAAGAAAAATCATATTATACACAGCTTTCCACGGATATAAAAATGTACAATTAAAACCAGTTATTTTAGCCCCCCTAATTCTGAAGGCATGTGCTAATATACCAAAATTCGTTTCAATATTATGATTGTACATTTTTATATTCATAGAAAACTGGATGTAATATGATGCTAAACATAATTTTTCAGTATGGCTGAGAACCGGTACTAATCCACCGGATATTCATTGGTTTCAAAGCCATACTGGAAAAATATTACCATAACATTAATTTTTACTAAAGTTTTTTTTAAAACCAAAATAACAAGGATGAAAAAATCCATAAAAGCAAAGCACTGAAACGGTAGAACAAATGGACATTAACATTCGTATAGTGTCAGAACTGAATAATCATAATATAAATGTATAAGAGTCAAACCAAAATTGTAAGTAAATTTGTTGAAAAACTGCTTGATACAGGATAATGTTTATGGACATACTTACATTTTTATGAGTTGATTATAGAGTTGTTTCACTTATAACAATATACTTTGTTGTCCCAGGAATCAACATACCAAAAATCAGATCAATCGTATGAATAGATCACATGAAAATTTGTTGTTAAAAAATTTAAAAAATCGACATGTTTAAAATGGACGTAAGGACATTCTGCCATTCTGGCAATGATTATAGAGTTGCTAAGCTTTTTAAATCGTACCTAAGTACTAAAAGAATCACCATGCAAAGTTTGAAATCGATATTACAATTCTAACATGCCTAAATTAACGAAAAAAGCTATCCGTTACGGACGTACGGACCCTAATTATAGAACTTTTAAAAAGAGGCCCTGTAAAGTTAAATTGCTGTTGTACCGAAAGTTTTATAACCTTGTTATCTTATTTGTTGGCTCAAAAACATTGGGTACAATTATGGAATATTCATTTTCTAAACTAATGATGGCCAAAAATTTTAACAATTAGTTTCAATCTACAGGAGGGATAATTTTGTTCAACATCATAGGTGAAATATTAGATTTGTTATTCTTAGGTGTATATACATAAAAAAAACAATAAATGAATTAAATGAATATTATATACATTTTTACATACAGTCAAATTATGATTGATATGGTTAATTTATAAAAAATTTTCTTCCCAAATGGCAGTTTCCTAAAAGGTAGGAAGTATGCAGTAATGTGTATTCACACATTGTTTTCATACAGGTCATATAAGTAAGGCAAAAAAATGATAAGCAATAAAATCATATTGGAAATGATAAAAGATAAGGGCATACAAGTCTCACACCATGATTGCAATAATAGAAATTTTATAAATTTTCAACAAAAAAAATTATGATTAATTTATATTGATTTTTTGTTCATTGTGAAAACCCTTAAGATTCCTTGCAAGTAATTATCAACTAAATTTTTTTCCATTTTGGACCATCATCTCTCTCTCTCTTTCTCTCTCTCTTTCTCTTTCTCTATCTCTTTCTCTATCTCTTTCTCTCTCTCTTTTTCTCTCTCTCCCTCTCTCTTTCTCTCTCTTTCTCTCTCTTTCTCTCTCTCTCTCTTTCTTTCTTTCTCTCTCTTTCTCTCTCTCTCTTTCTCTCTCTCTTTCTCTCTCTCTCTTTCTCTCTCTCTAAATTAGTTAATTACAGAATAAATTTATATATTTTTTAGATAGACGAGAGGATGGGATACTTTCTTGGATGTGCTGAGGTGAGCAAAATATATACCCTAGGTGGGGGGGGGGGGGGGGTTCCCTCACCTATATTTTATTTAAAAAACAGTAAATCTAGGTTCAGGTATACCAAAAATAAGATAAGGTTGAGTTAAGCAGAATATTCACCCTAGTGGCATAGAGGTTGGGGGAGGGGGGGGGGGAGTCTAGATATATTCCCTAGATACATCAAGCTACTTTGTTTTATACTAGTGGCTTCGCCACCACAGGACCAGTAGGTATATTCCCTGAAGAGTAGAATCCGATCGGTTTAGTGGTTACCAAGATCTTAAGGGACAGACAGACAGACATCTTTCTATTATTCTATGTATTATAGATAATAAATAGAGTCCTCTAGGGGCGTAGCCACTAGTTATAGTATTATTATATTTAGGCAGAATTAGAATGGGCTGAGCCACAGAGAGATGGGGATCCAAGAAGAATTGAGAGAAAGCTGGCAGTAAGATAGATAGATAGATAGATAGATAGATAGATAGATAGATAGATAGATAGATAGATAGATAGATAGATAGATAGAAAGATAGATAGATAGATAGATAGATAGTTAAATCTTTATCTCTCTATATATTTCTATCAATCTCTCTCTATCTATTTCTATTAATCTCTCTCTATATATTTCTATTATTCTATCTCTATCTATTTCTATTAATCTCTCTCTATCTATTTCTATTAATCTCTCTATCTATTTCTATTAATCTCTCTCTATATATTTCTATTATTCTATCTCTACCTATTTCTATTAATCTCTCTATCTATTTCTATTAATCTCTCTCTATCTATTTCTATTAATCTCTCTCTATCTATTTCTATTAAACTCTCTCTATCTATTTCTATTAATCTCTCTCTATCTATTTCTATTAATCTCTTTCTATCTATTTCTATTAATCTCTCTCTATCTATTTCTATTAATCTCTCTCTATCTATTTCTATTAATCTCTCTCTATCTATTTCTATTAATCTCTCTCTATCTATTTCTATTAATCTCTCTCTATCTATTTTTATTAATCTATTTCTATTAATATCTCTCTACCTATTTCTATTAATCTCTTTCTATCTATTTCTATTAATCTCTCTCTATCTATTTCTATTAATCTCTCTCTATCTATTTCTATTAATCTCTCTCTATATATTTCTATTAATCTATCTTTATCTATTTCTATTAATCTCTCTATCTATTTCTATATATATCTCTCTATCTATTTCTATTAATCTCTCTCTATCTATTTCTATTAGACTCTCTCTATTTATTTCTATTAATCTCTCTCTATCTATTTCTATTAATCTCTCTCTATCTATTTCTATTAATCTCTTTCTATCTATTTCTATTAATCTCTCTCTATCTATTTCTATTAATCTCTCTCTATCTATTTCTATTAATCTCTCTCTATCTATTTCTATTAATCTCTCTATATATATTTCTATTAATCTCTCTCTACCTATTTTTATTAATCTATTTCTATTAATATCTCTCTACCTATTTCTATTAATCTCTTTCTATCTATTTCTATTAATCTCTCTCTATTTATTTCTATTAATCCAGGGAGTAAGGGAGGGGACAATGGGCAATTAATTCAATTTAAGGGTTTTTGAAGAAAGGCCATGAAGACCAGAATAATCCCGAAAATATGGTGGAAATTGTAAAGTGATTGTTGATTAAATCTAGAAAACCATAAACTAAGAAAAAAGTTCCAAGAAAAAAAGCAATCATTTGAAAATAAGATTACCAGTATTACAGACTGACATAACCATTTTGTAATTAATTACTAGAAATATTTCCCTGGATCTCTTCAGATGATAGGGAAAGAGAAAAGAGATTTGGGGGCAAGTGATGTGAACACGGAAAAAAGGGGCAGGCAGGCATGTAGCTGGATGGGCAAGTATATGACCCGCACGCCTTCCTGCCCCTTTTTATCCTGTTTATTTCCCCCACCTCCCTTCTCCATTTCCCTTTTTCGTCTACTTTTAAAAAGGAGGTGGGGATGAAGGGAGTGAAATATAGTATGGGAGGGGGGGCCGTGTATTTATATTTGAACTACTCTCTGTCTGCAAAACTATATATATTCAAAACTAACATAGCGAGTAACAGCATTTCTTGCGCAAGTCCCCAAACTCAGTCAGAAACTGCTAAATTCTTGCACATTCCCTTTAAGCCAGTCCCCAAAGTCTGAGACTCCTAAAGATTGAATATTCGATCCATTGTCCCCTCCCTTACTCCCTGTATTAATCTCTCTCTATCTATTTCTATTAATCTCTCTCTACCTATTTCTATTAATCTCTCTCTATCTATTTCTATTAATCTCTCTCTCTATCTATTTCTATTAATATCTCTCTATCTATTTCTAATAAATCTCTCTCTATCTATTTCTATTAATCTCTCTCTCTCTATCTATTTCTATTAATCTCTCTCTATCTATTTCTATTAATCTCTCTCTATCTATTTCTATTAATCTCTCTCTACCTATTTCTATTAATCTCTCTCTATCTATTTCTATTAATCTCTCTCTCTATCTATTTCTATTAATATCTCTCTATCTATTTCTAATAAATCTCTCTCTATCTATTTCTATTAATATCTCTCTATCTATTTCTATTAATCTCTCTCTCTATCTATTTCTATTAATCTCTCTCTCTATCTATTTCTATTAATATCTCTCTATCTATTTCTAATAAATCTCTCTCTATCTATTTCTATTAATCTCTCTCTCTCTATCTATTTCTATTAATCTCTCTCTATCTATTTCTATTAATCTCTCTCTATCTATTTCTATTAATCTCTCTCTATCTATTTCTATTAATCTCTCTCTAACTATTTCTATTAATCTCTCTCTATCTATCTATATTAATCTCTCTCTATCTATTTCTATTAATCTCTTTCTATCTATTTCTATTAATCTCTCTCTATCTATTTCTATTAATCTCTCTCTAACTATTTCTATTCATCTCTCTCTATCTATTTCTATTAATCTCTCTCTATCTATTTTTATTAATCTCTCTCTATCTATTTCTATTAATCTTCTAAATATGTTATTATACTTTTTTTTAGGTGGTCGCAGAAGAAATGACAGACTTCCAGCATCTTCTAGATGACAGAAATCCGGTAAAACTTGATTTACAAAAAATTAGTCAATCACAAATAGTTAAATTCTTGGGATAAAGTTAGCTTTCAAGAAATTTTATTATCGATAAAATTTCATCGCTTCAATTATTTAATTGTAGATAACAAAACAGATAACGGATAACGTATTATCTACTACTAGCGGCTACGGCCCTAGAGGCCTCTAGGGACAAGTTAAATGCCTTTAAAATCTGTGTGAAAATTATCTATTTAATAGAAATATTATTTTCGCCGTTAGATTGTGCTAGTTATGTTTTACAAAAATATCCACAGGGTGGTGTTTTTTATTTTTATTATTTTTGGCGATTTATCTGGAGAGGGTGGTGGTGCCCTCCCACAAAACAGCTATAAACCTTCCTGTGACCTATGAAAAGCTAACCTGTTAAGGAAAACCCGATTGGTTTAGCGGTTAGCAAGACAGACAAACAGACAGATAAATAGACAGACAAATAGACAGACAAACAGACAGACAGACAAACAGACAGACAAACAGACAGACAAACAGACAGACAGACAAACAGACAGACAAAGAGACATACAAACAGACAGACAAATAGTCAGACAAATAGACAGACAAACAGTCAGATAAACAGACAGACAAACAGACAGACAAATAGACAGACAAACAGACAGACAAACAGAAAGACAAACAGACAGACAAACAGACATACAAACAGACAGACAAACAGACAGACAGACAGACAGACAGACAGACAAACAGAAAGACAAACAGACAAACAGACAGACAAAGAGACAGACAAAGAGACAGACAAACAGACAGACAAACAGACAGACAAACAGAGAGACAAATAGACAGACAAACAGATAGACAAACAGACAGTAACAGACAGACAAACAGACCGACAAATAAACAGACATACAAACAACAAACAAATACACATCTTGTTACTTTATTATAAGGATGTTTTATTTCAGCCGAGGAATCAACAATATACTACTACAAAACCTTGGGCAAAGTAGATCGACAGATCCATAATGTTGTATACCCGGGCAGAACTGATTATGATATGATTGTCGTCATCCTTCGTAAAGGGGAAGCTTTTCTATAATTAGGGTCGGTCCGTCCATACGTCCATGTCTTTTTTGTTAATATAGACATGTTAGAATTGTCCTATCAATTCCAAACTTTGCATACTGATTCCTTTAGTAGTTAGGTACAATTTGGAAAGCGTAGCAACTCTATAACCGTTACCAAAATGTCCGTGCGTCCATTTTAAACCTGTAGATTTTTAACTTTTTAACAGCAAATTTATATGTAATATAATTATTCAATTGATCTGATTTTTGAAATACTGATTCCTAGGCCAACAAAGTACAATGTAATTCGTTAAACATCTCTATAATCAAGTCCTAAAAATGTAGGTATGTCCTTAAACATTATCCTGTATTTGCAGTTTTTCTACAAATTTCTTTCTATTTTATACATTAACGTTCTGATTATTTAGTTCTGACACTCTACAAGTGTTTATGTTCGTTTTTCTTAAAGTTTCAGAGCTTTGCTTTTATGGATGTTGTCATCCTTGTTATTGTATTTACATTTGCATCTTATATTTTTTGATTACATGACTCTGTTTAAAAATTTAATGCCCAAATAAATTAGTTTATGTTTTATCTTGTAGTAATTTATTGCATCCTATTATTGATAGCTTTCCGCAGATATGAAAATGAAAAATAATAAGATTAAAACCGGTTTTGTTGGCCCAGAAACAAAATGAGATTTCTTAATACTATACCTTATATAAAAGTAACAGAATGTTCATGTGTTTGTCTTTGCGTACCAAAGGATCTCGCTAACCGCGGCTCCAAAACGGCTTTTCTTTGTAGCTTCTCATATGTACTGCAGTAAAGGTTTAAATCCGGTTTATATCCGGTGGATTAGAACTGGTTCTCAACCATACTGAAAAGGTATGTATAGCACCATATGATATCCAGTTTTCTACAAATATAAAAATGTACAAGCCAAAGATTAAAGCCAGTTTTTTTAGCCCATACCTTCAGCTAAAAAAAAAACTGGTTCTAATTGTACATTTTTATATCCGCGGAAAGCTGCTTTATATAATACGATTCGATAAATAACTATTCCAGTTTGACTTTAAAAGTGATTAATAGCCATACTAACAAATCATGTAATATTAAAATAAAAATCGTATTACCAGGACGGTCCTTCGTCTTCTCGGTGCCACCAAAACTAAAAATTAATCTTATAAAATTTTAATATACTAATCGCGGAAACCTGTCTGTAATTCGTTATGATTAAT
The DNA here is from genome assembly GCF_053477335.1 of Acartia tonsa. Classification (NCBI taxonomy): domain Eukaryota; kingdom Metazoa; phylum Arthropoda; class Copepoda; order Calanoida; family Acartiidae; genus Acartia; species Acartia tonsa. The sequence goes on from NC_137274.1 coordinate 20,081,455, forward strand.
AAACATTATTCTATAATTAAAAGTAGTTAAAATATGTATAATATCTTTTGAAATAGATTACTTTTAGATATTCTTTGGTATGATATAAGATAACACAGAACAGACAACCATCCCTTGGATTCAATACTTTTTGTCTAAAGGTCCTATCTATATAAGTTGTGTTTGTTTCTGTCCTAATGCATTCCCCTTGAACTAATACCAAATATAAAATGCATATAGGGTATACGTAGATATATTGAAAAGGGAAAATTTGTCGTCAATTTAGGTTGCTAACATGGACATAATTTAGTGGTCAGTTCGTTCGTCTAGAAAGAGGGGAGGGGTTGAGGTAAAGAGCGGATATCATTACTTTAGCCAGCTGCGAGCTTCGCTTTATCAGATGTAGAATATACGTGGATATATTGACAGGGGAAAATTTGTCGTCAATATAGGTTGCTAATATGGACATCATTTATTGGTTAGTTTGTACATCTAGTGGGATGGGATGGGGTAGGATGGGGGATATCATTATCTTAGCCAGCTATGAGCTTCGCTTTATTAGAGAACATAAATATCTAGTGTTATAATGGATGTTATAATATACGTGGATATATTGTCAGGGGAAAAATTGTCGTCAATTTAGGTTGCTAACATAACTCTGATTTATTGGTCAGTTCGTTCATCCAGTAGGACACATCAAAACGAAGCTTATCTACATTTAGGATATGTCCTTCCGTCTGTCCGTCCGTAATAGACAGCTGTCATCGACATAATTGTCCTATTTATTTGAAACTTAGCATAATGATTCCTGTTAGGTGCAATTTTGGAAAGCGTATCAACTCTAAAATCATTGCCAGAAAGTCTGTACGTCCATTGAAAACCTTCTTGGTTTTTTACATTTTATTAATATATGTTATTATTATCTATTTTTTTTAATATTAATTTTTATGATGATTAGACATATTGTTAAAAGCGAAGCATCTCTGTAATCAAATTAACATGTAAGTATGTCCATAGGCACTGGGAAGGTTTTTAACTATTTTGGTGGAGGGAATCAACACCACCCTAAGAAAAAAATCTTTTTAAAACTGAAAATTTGAGATATTAAAAAATTACCTTATCCGAAAGAGGGGGGGGGGGTCAGCTAGATCTTTTGCTTCAAACAAACAGACAAACTTTCTGTAAGCAAACAGGCCAACACATGTAACTATTTTAGGTTTAGTAACTGCAAATGAGATTTTTTATCTATAGAAAATTATGGAAAGTTTAAATCTGATTCATTAGGTGACATGGATGGTTCCTAGGTCCATATCTTAACCTAACCTAACCTATATGATGTTAAACAACTGATTGATCCATTAGATAATGTCCAAAACTAAGGATTAGTAAATAATTGCACATGAGATTTATGATGAGTTAAGGTTGGCACTTAGGCACTTTTCAATATAAATAAAAAACTGGGCATAGTACAGGTAGAAAACAGTAACAACCATACAGGGTCTCACATGTCCCTACTTAACCTAACCTAGTCTAAACAGGACAATAAAAGTAACCATTTTTGGTTTAGTAAGTAACTGCAAATGAGATTTTTTATGAGTTCAGGTTGGCACTTAGGTACTTTTAGATATATATGTATATATAGAAAATGATGGAAAGTTTAAATCTGATTCATTAGATTCTTGTCTTAACATAACCTAACCTACATCATGACAAACAAATGGTTGGTCCATCATACACTCTTCAAAACCAAGGTTTAGTAAGTCTTTGCAAATGAGATTCATTATGAGTTAAGATCGGCACTTAGCTACTTTTAGATATATATAAAGAAAAACTGGTTCCAAAAGGGTATGATACAGGTAGAAAACAATAACAACAATACAGGGTCTCACATGTCCCTACTCAACCTAACCTAGCCTAAACAGGCCAATTTAAGTAACAATTTCAACTTTTTAATATATATATATAAAGAAAATAATGGAGAGTTACATGGCTAGTTTGTAGGTCCATGTTTTAACCTAACCTAACCTTTATCATGTCAAACAAATGGCCGATCCATTATACACTCTTCAAAATCAAGATTTAGAAAATAATTGTAGATGAGATTCATTATGAGTTAAGGTTGGCACTTAGGCACTTTTCAATATATATAAAGAAAAGACTGGTTACTACAGGGAATGGTACAGGTAGAAAACTGTAACAACCATACAGGGTCTCACACACCCCTACTCAACCTAACCTAGCATAAACAGGCCATACACGTAATCATTTCTTCAAGCTTTGTGTAAGTAACTCCACGTGAGATTCATTATGAGTTAAGGTCGGCACTTAGCTACTTTTAAATATATATAAAGAAAATTATGGAAAGTTTAGAAATGTTTCATTAGGTTACATGGCTAGTTTGTAGGTCCTTGTCTTAACCATTATACACAGTCCAAAACTAAGGTTTAGTAAGTAACTGCACATGAGATTCATTATGAGATAAGATTGGCACTTATAGTTTTCAATATATATATAGAAAATGATGAAAAGTTTAGACATGGTCCTTGTCTTAACCTAACCTAACCTATATCATGTCAAACAGCTGGCTGATCCATTATATACTCTCCAAAACCAAGGTTTAGTAAGTAACTGCAAATGAGATTCATTATGAGTTAGGGTTGGCACTTAGCTACTTTTCAATATATATATAGAAACGAATGGTTCTGAATTAAACCAATCCTAAACAACCAAACAGGGTCTCACACACCCCTACTCAACCTAACCTAGCCTAAACAGGCCATACACGTAACCATTTCTTCAAACTTTGTGTAAGTAACTCCATGTGAGATTCATCATGAGTTAAGGTTGGCACTTAGCTACTTTTCAATATATATAAAGAAAAATCTGGTTCCGAATGGGTATGGTACAGGTAGAAAACGGTAAAAACCATACAGGGTCTCATATCCCCTTACTCAACCTAACCTAGCCTAATCAGGCCAATACAAGTAACAATTTCAGATGAGTTTGATTATGAGTTAGGGTCGGGACTTAGCTACTTTTCAATATATATATAGAAAATGATGAAGAGTTTAGACCTGATTCATTAGGTGACATGGCTGGTTTGTAGATCCTTGTCTTAACCTAACCTAACCTATATCATGTCAAACAGCTGGCTGATCCATTATATACTCTCCAAAACCAAGGTTTAATAAGTAATTGCAAATGAGATTCATTATGAGTTAAGGTGGGCACTTAGCTACTTTTCAATATATATAAAGAAAACTTTATAAACATAGGAGGGGACAATAGATTGTATATAAAATTCTGGTAACCAAAGTTTTAACAAGATGAGAGGGGATATTAGAATGTATGTTATTCTGGTACCCAAAGTTTTATAACCATGGTAGGGAACATAAGACTGTATATTAATCTGGTGGCAAAAGTTTTATAACCATGAGAGGGGACATTAGACTATATATTATTCTGGTACCCAAAGTTTTATAAGCATTGGAGGGTATAGTAGACTGTTTATTCTGGTACCCAAAGTTTTATAATCATGGGAGGGTATAGTACACTGTATATTATTCTGGTACCCAAAAATTTATAAGCATGGGAGGGGACATTAGATTATATATTATTATATACTAGCTTGAGACACTCTGCTAAATATATCTACTTCTAGTCATAGGTATAGTATTATTAGAATAGGACCTAATATGCTAGCTTGAGATACTCTACTAAATATATCTACTTCTAGTCATAGGTATAGTATTATTAGAATAGGACCTAATATGCTAGCTAGAGACTTCCTACTAAATATATCTATTTCTAGTCATAGGTATAGTATTATTAGAATAGGACCTAATATGCTAGCTTGAGACACTCTACTAAATATATCTACTTCTAGTCATAGGTATAGTATCATTAGAATAGAACCTAATATGCTAGCTTGAGATACTCTACTAAATATATCTACTTCTAGTCATAGGTATAGTATTATTAGAATAGGACCTAATATGCTAGCTAGAGACTTCCTACTAAATATATCTATTTCTAGTCATAGGTATAGTATTATTAGAATAGGACCTAAGATGCTAGCTTGAGACACTCTACTAAATATATCTACTTCTAGTCATAGGTATAGTATTATTAGAATAGGACCTAATATGCTAGCTAGAGACTTCCTACTAAATATATCTATTTCTAGTCATAGGTATAGTATTATTAGAATAGGACCTAATATGCTAGCTTGAGACACTCTACTAAATATATCTACTTCTAGTCATAAGTATAGTATTATTAGAATAGGACCTAATATGCTAGCTTGAGACACTCTACTAAATATATCTACTTCTAGTCATAAGTATAGTATTATTAGAATAGGACCTAATATGCTAGCTAGAGACTTCCTACTAAATATATCTACTTCTAGTCATAGGTATAGTATTATTAGAATAGGACCTAATATGCTAGCTTGAGACACTCTACTAAATATATCTACTTCTAGTCATAGGTATAGTATTATTAGAATAGGACCTAATATGCTAGCTTGAGATACTCTACTAAATATATCTACTTCTAGTCATAGGTATAGTATTATTAGAATAGGACCTAATATGCTAGCTAGAGACTTCCTACTAAATATATCTACTTCTAGTCATAGGTATAGTATTATTAGAATAGGACCTAATATGCTAGCTTGAGACACTCTACTAAATATATCTACTTCTAGTCATAGGTATAGTATCATTAGAATAGAACCTAATATGCTAGCTTGAGATACTCTACTAAATATATCTACTTCTAGTCATAGGTATAGTATTATTAGAATAGGACCTAATATGCTAGCTAGAGACTTCCTACTAAATATATCTATTTCTAGTCATAGGTATAGTATTATTAGAATAGGACCTAATATGCTAGCTTGAGACACTCTACTAAATATATCTACTTCTAGTCATAGGTATAGTATCATTAGAATAGGACCTAATATGCTAGCTTGAGACACTCTACTAAATATATCTATTTCTAGTCATAGGTATAGTATCATTAGAATAGAACCTAATATGCTAGCATGTGGCACTCTACTAAATATATCTACTTCTAGTCATAGGTATAGTATTATTGGAATAGGACCTAATATGCTAGCTTGATATACTCTACTAAATATATCTACTTCTAGTCATAGGTATAGTATTATTAGAATAGGACCTAATATGCTAGCTTGAGACATCCTACTAAATATATCTACTTCTAGTTATAGGTATAGTATTATTAGAATAGGACCTAATATGCTAGCTTGAGATACTTTACTAAATATATCTACTTCTAGTCATAGGTATAGTATTATTAGAATAGGACCTAATATGCTAGCTAGAGACACTTCTACTAAATATATCTATTTCTAGTCATAGGTATAGTATTATTAGAATAGGACCTAATATGCTAGCTTGAGACACTCTACTAAATATATCTATTTCTAGTCATAGGTATAGTATTATTAGAATAGGACCTAATATGCTAGCTTGAGACATCCTACTAAATATATCTACTTCTAGTCATAGGTATAGTATTATTAGAATAGGACCTAATATGCTTGCTTGAGACACTCTACTAAATATATCTATTTCTAGTCATAGGTATAGTATTATTAGAATAGGACCTAATATGCTAGCTTGAGACACTCTACTAAATATATCTACTTCTAGTCATAGGTATAGTATTATTAGAATAGGACCTAATATGCTAGCATTTGGCACTCTACTAAATATATCTACTTCTAGTCATAGGTATAGTATTATTAGAATAGGACCTAATATGCTAGCATTTGGCACTCTACTAAATATATCTACTTCTAGTCATAGGTATAGTATTATTAGAATAGGACCTAATATGCTAGCTTGAGACACTCTACTAAATATATCTACTTCTAGTCATAGGTATAGTATCATTAGAATAGGACCTAATATGCTAGCTTGAGACACTCTACTAAATATATCTATTTCTAGTCATAGGTATAGTATCATTAGAATAGAACCTAATATGCTAGCATGTGGCACTCTACTAAATATATCTACTTCTAGTCATAGGTATAGTATTATTGGAATAGGACCTAATATGCTAGCTTGATATACTCTACTAAATATATCTACTTCTAGTCATAGGTATAGTATTATTAGAATAGGACCTAATATGCTAGCTTGAGACATCCTACTAAATATATCTACTTCTAGTTATAGGTATAGTATTATTAGAATAGGACCTAATATGCTAGCTTGAGATACTTTACTAAATATATCTACTTCTAGTCATAGGTATAGTATTATTAGAATAGGACCTAATATGCTAGCTAGAGACACTTCTACTAAATATATCTATTTCTAGTCATAGGTATAGTATTATTAGAATAGGACCTAATATGCTAGCTTGAGACACTCTACTAAATATATCTATTTCTAGTCATAGGTATAGTATTATTAGAATAGGACCTAATATGCTAGCTTGAGACACTCTACTAAATATATCTACTTCTAGTCATAGGTATAGTATTATTAGAATAGGACCTAATATGCTAGCTTGAGATACTCTACTAAATATATCTACTTCTAGTCATAGGTATAGTATTATTAGAATAGGACCTAATATGCTAGCTAGAGACTTCCTACTAAATATATCTATTTCTAGTCATAGGTATAGTATTATTAGAATAGGACCTAATATGCTAGCTTGAGACACTCTACTAAATATATCTACTTCTAGTCATAGGTATAGTATCATTAGAATAGAACCTAATATGCTAGCTTGAGATACTCTACTAAATATATCTACTTCTAGTCATAGGTATAGTATTATTAGAATAGGACCTAATATGCTAGCTAGAGACTTCCTACTAAATATATCTATTTCTAGTCATAGGTATAGTATTATTAGAATAGGACCTAATATGCTAGCTTGAGACACTCTACTAAATATATCTACTTCTAGTCATAGGTATAGTATTATTAGAATAGGACCTAATATGCTAGCTTGAGATACTCTACTAAATATATCTACTTCTAGTCATAGGTATAGTATTATTAGAATAGGACCTAATATGCTAGCTAGAGACTTCCTACTAAATATATCTATTTCTAGTCATAGGTATAGTATTATTAGAATAGGACCTAATATGCTAGCTTGAGACACTCTACTAAATATATCTACTTCTAGTCATAGGTATAGTATCATTAGAATAGAACCTAATATGCTAGCTTGAGATACTCTACTAAATATATCTACTTCTAGTCATAGGTATAGTATTATTAGAATAGGACCTAATATGCTAGCTAGAGACTTCCTACTAAATATATCTATTTCTAGTCATAGGTATAGTATTATTAGAATAGGACCTAATATGCTAGCTTGAGACACTCTACTAAATATATCTACTTCTAGTCATAGGTATAGTATTATTAGAATAGGACCTAATATGCTAGCTAGAGACTTCCTACTAAATATATCTATTTCTAGTCATAGGTATAGTATTATTAGAATAGGACCTAATATGCTAGCTTGAGACACTCTACTAAATATATCTACTTCTAGTCATAGGTATAGTATCATTAGAATAGAACCTAATATGCTAGCTTGAGATACTCTACTAAATATATCTACTTCTAGTCATAGGTATAGTATTATTAGAATAGGACCTAATATGCTAGCTAGAGACTTCCTACTAAATATATCTATTTCTAGTCATAGGTATAGTATTATTAGAATAGGACCTAATATGCTAGCTTGAGACACTCTACTAAATATATCTACTTCTAGTCATAGGTATAGTATCATTAGAATAGGACCTAATATGCTAGCTTGAGACACTCTACTAAATATATCTATTTCTAGTCATAGGTATAGTATCATTAGAATAGAACCTAATATGCTAGCATGTGGCACTCTACTAAATATATCTACTTCTAGTCATAGGTATAGTATTATTGGAATAGGACCTAATATGCTAGCTTGATATACTCTACTAAATATATCTACTTCTAGTCATAGGTATAGTATTATTAGAATAGGACCTAATATGCTAGCTTGAGACATCCTACTAAATATATCTACTTCTAGTTATAGGTATAGTATTATTAGAATAGGACCTAATATGCTAGCTTGAGATACTTTACTAAATATATCTACTTCTAGTCATAGGTATAGTATTATTAGAATAGGACCTAATATGCTAGCTAGAGACACTTCTACTAAATATATCTATTTCTAGTCATAGGTATAGTATTATTAGAATAGGACCTAATATGCTAGCTTGAGACACTCTACTAAATATATCTATTTCTAGTCATAGGTATAGTATTATTAGAATAGGACCTAATATGCTAGCTTGAGACATCCTACTAAATATATCTACTTCTAGTCATAGGTATAGTATTATTAGAATAGGACCTAATATGCTTGCTTGAGACACTCTACTAAATATATCTATTTCTAGTCATAGGTATAGTATTATTAGAATAGGGCCTAATATGCTAGCTTGAGACACTCTACTAAATATATCTACTTCTAGTCATAGGTATAGTATTATTAGAATAGGACCTAATATGCTAGCATTTGGCACTCTACTAAATATATCTACTTCTAGTCATAGGTATAGTATTATTAGAATAGGACCTAATATGCTAGCATTTGGCACTCTACTAAATATATCTACTTCTAGTCATAGGTATAGTATTATTAGAATAGGACCTAATATGCTAGCTTGAGACACTCTACTAAATATATCTACTTCTAGTCATAGGTATAGTATCATTAGAATAGGACCTAATATGCTAGCTTGAGACACTCTACTAAATATATCTATTTCTAGTCATAGGTATAGTATCATTAGAATAGAACCTAATATGCTAGCATGTGGCACTCTACTAAATATATCTACTTCTAGTCATAGGTATAGTATTATTGGAATAGGACCTAATATGCTAGCTTGATATACTCTACTAAATATATCTACTTCTAGTCATAGGTATAGTATTATTAGAATAGGACCTAATATGCTAGCTTGAGACATCCTACTAAATATATCTACTTCTAGTTATAGGTATAGTATTATTAGAATAGGACCTAATATGCTAGCTTGAGATACTTTACTAAATATATCTACTTCTAGTCATAGGTATAGTATTATTAGAATAGGACCTAATATGCTAGCTAGAGACACTTCTACTAAATATATCTATTTCTAGTCATAGGTATAGTATTATTAGAATAGGACCTAATATGCTAGCTTGAGACACTCTACTAAATATATCTATTTCTAGTCATAGGTATAGTATTATTAGAATAGGACCTAATATGCTAGCTTGAGACATCCTACTAAATATATCTACTTCTAGTCATAGGTATAGTATTATTAGAATAGGACCTAATATGCTAGCTTGAGACACTCTACTAAATATATCTATTTCTAGTCATAGGTATAGTATTATTAGAATAGGACCTAATATGCTAGCTTGAGACACTCTACTAAATATATCTACTTCTAGTCATAGGTATAGTATTATTAGAATAGGACCTAATATGCTAGCATTTGGCACTCTACTAAATATATCTACTTCTAGTCATAGGTATAGTATTATTAGAATAGGACCTAATATGCTAGCTTGAGACATCCTACTAAATATATCTACTTCTAGTCATAGGTATAGTATTATTAGAATAGGACCTAATATGCTTGCTTGAGACACTCTACTAAATATATCTATTTCTAGTCATAGGTATAGTATTATTAGAATAGGACCTAATATGCTAGCTTGAGATACTCTACTAAATATATCTACTTCTAGTCATAGGTATAGTATTATTAGAATAGGACCTAATATGCTTGCTTGAGACACTCTACTAAATATATCTATTTCTAGTCATAGGTATAGTATTATTAGAATAGGACCTAATATGCTAGCTTGAGACACTCTACTAAATATATCTACTTCTAGTCATAGGTATAGTATTATTAGAATATGACCTAATATGCTAGCATGGGACACTTCTACTAAATATTTCTACTTCTAGTCATAGGTATAATATTATTAAAATAGGACCTAATATGCTAGCATGTGGCACTCTACTAAATATATCTACTTCTAGTCATAGGTATAGTATTATTAGAATAGGACCTAATATGCTAGCTTGAGATACTCTACTAAATATATCTACTTCTAGTCATAGGTATAGTATTATTAGAATAGGACCTAATATGCTAGCTTGAGACATCCTACTAAATATATCTACTTCTAGTCATAGGTATAGTATTATTAGAATAGGACCTAATATGCTAGCTTGAGATACTCTACTAAATATATCTACTTCTAGTCATAGGTATAGTATTATTAGAATAGGACCTAATATGCTAGCTTGAGACACTTCTACTAAATATATCTATTCCTAGTCATAGGTATAGTATTATTAGAATAGGACCTAATATGCTAGCTTGAGACACCTCTACTAAATATATCTACTTCTAGTCATAGGTATAGTTAATTAGAATAGGACCTAGTATGCTAGCATGGGGCACTCTACTAAATATATCTACTTCTAGTCATAGGTATAGTATTATTAGAATAGGACCTAATATGCTAGCATATGGCACTCTACTAAATATATCTACTTCTAGTCATAGGTATAGTATTATTAGAATAGGACCTAATATGCTAGCATGGGGCACTCTACTAAATATATCTACTTCTAGTCATAGGCATAGTATTATTAGAATAGGACCTAATATGCTAGCTTGAGACACCTCTACTAAATATATCTACTTCTAGTCATAGGTATAGTATTATTAGAATAGTACCTAATATGCCAGCTTGAGACACTCTACTAAGTATATCTATTTCTAGTCATAGGTACAGTATTATTAGAATAGGACCTAATATGCTAGCTTGAGATACTCTACTAAATATATCTACTTCTAGTCATAGGTATAGTATTATTAGAATAGGACCTAATATGCTAGCTTGAGACACTCTACTAAATATATCTACTTCTAGTCATAGGTATAGTATTATTAGAATAGGACCTAATATGCTAGCATTTGGCACTCTACTAAATATATCTACTTCTAGTCATAGGTATAGTATTATTAGAATAGGACCTAATATGCTAGCTTGAGACATCCTACTAAATATATCTACTTCTAGTCATAGGTATAGTATTATTAGAATAGGACCTAATATGCTAGCTTGAGATACTCTACTAAATATATCTACTTCTAGTCATAGGTATAGTATTATTAGAATAGGACCTAATATGCTAGCTTGAGACACTCTACTAAATATATCTACTTCTAGTCATAGGTATAGTATTATCAGAATAGGACCTAATATGCTAGCTTGATATACTTTACTAAATATATCTACTTCTAGTCAAAGGTATAGTATTATTAGAATAGGACCTAGTATGCTAGCATGGGGCACTCTACTAAATATATCTACTTCTAGTCATAGGTATAGTATTATTAGAATAAGACCTAATATGCTAGCTTGAGACACCCTTACTAAATATATCTACTTCTAGTCATAGGTATAGTATCATTAGAATAGGACCTAATATGCTAGCATGGGGCACTCTACTAAATATATCTACTTCTAGTTATAGGTATAGTATTATTAGAATAGGACCTAATATGCTAGCTTGGGACACTCTAAATTTACTATATCTACTTCTCCTATGTGTCAAAAATGTCCAAACACTTGTTAATAGACATCCCCATACCACCAAGGCCTCCCTCATGACTTCCATCAGGGGGATATTTCACTTCATGGTCAGGGACATGCTAAGAAAACATGCTGTCAGTACAGAGGCCACAGTTGAGGCTAATGTCAATTACATTGATTATATGTACAACTTACACATGTATGCTAGTGCCAGTTTTGATTTCCATTAAAAATATTCTAAAATGTATAATTTGTGTTATTTTTTGTAAAACCCTTTTAAATAAACACTTTTGAGCTTAACAAAGTTTAGTATGAGTTCCAATATGAGTGTCTATTTTTGTGAAACAACTGACCCTTAACAACCTCAGACACTGCCCCAACAAAGTTTTAGTATGAGTTTCAAAATGAGTGTATATTTTTTACAGAAAAAAACTGGTTCAGAAATGGCATGGTTCAAGTAGAATCAAGTCTTAATCAACCGACCATTGACTCACACACCTTTTCTCAAACTAACCTAGCCTATACAGGACAATACAAGTAGCCATTTCATCAAGCTTTGCCAAAACCATCTTATAACAAAACAAAACTTTTGAGCGAAACCACGATGCATGGTTCTTGGTTGAGGTAGTCAAATTGTTCTGCCTACAAAGCTGCATTAGCACATTGCCTACAATTATCTTATTCATGAGTAAGGCTTACGACCACTATTCAATTCCTAATGTACAGTCAAACTTGGCTGAAGAATGAGCAGGCAGTTTAGGCCTTATTTACTAAGCCATATTAACCCTTTTTTGAGTAGATTCGAATTTAAGTGGTTTACTTTGAAAGCCCTCACATTTTGACCCCTTTATAATTTAAAAAACATACGTTAGATTACCCCCATCATACCTTTGAAACCCATCATTATAAACCCCCTTGAGATAATCTATTTTATACATAATCTACAATAACCAAATCATTAAATATAATCAAGGCTTGGCAGCCGTGCAGTTCAGTACAGGCCTGTTTCATGCAGTGACATGGCTGGTTTTTTGGTCAGTGTTTTTAACTAGCATAACCCTGCAGGGTGCTTAGTTGTTTATTCATATTTTAACCTAAACTAAGCCATTGCATTGTATACCATCTTAAAGGATTTCAAATGCATACCACCTGCAGGGGCTTAGTTCATATTTTAACCTAACCTAACCATAACACCTGCAGGGCGCATAGTTGTTTATTCATATCTTAACCTAACCTAACCTATTGTATACTATCTTAAAGGCCTGGGCCACTAATTCTATGTTCAATGTACAGTCAAACTTGTCTGACAAATGAGTGTATAATGACTGTACAAAATAAACTGGATCAGAAATGGCAAAATACAAGTAGAAAACAATACAAATAGAAACAACCTGAAATCGACAGTTTTGAGATTAACCATTATTGCATGGCTGTTGGTTTAGGTAGACAAACAGTTTCACATGAAAAGGTTTATTACTCCATTGCTTTTAACTTTCTTGTAAGGCCTGCAACCACTCTTGCTATTACAAATGGCCAGTAAAACTTGGCCCAAAAAAGAGCAAGCAGTTTAGGCCTGAATAGGCCTGTGTAGAGGCTGGTTCATTGGTCCATGTCTTAACCTAACCTAACCTACAACATGTAAAACAACTGGATGTACCTTAGACACTGGCCAATACTAAGTTTTAGTATGAGTTTCAATATGAGTGTCTATTTGTGTGAAACAACTGTTTGGTACCTTAGACACTGCCCAAACCAAGTTTTAGTATGAGTTCAAATCTGAGTGTCTATTTTTTACAGAAAAAAATGGTATTGTACAATAGAGACCAGTACTTAACTACCGACATTGGTCTCTCATGCACTTAGTAGCCAATATTAGTAGCCATTTTTGCAACATTTGCCAAAACCATTGTAAAAAAAACACTTTGTAGATAGTTTTAGGCACCTTAACTGTCCAATTTGGTCAATTTGGAGCATAATTAGAAAATTCATATGAAGATGCATGTAATTTACTCTAAAATAACTAATTTTATATTTCAATTTTTTGATGTGTAAAATATGATTTTACAGCAATACTTTGAAATAAGATATCTTAAAAAGTATTAGAGCAAAATGTTAGAGACCTTTTTAGAAAGCTCCAATATCTGTCATTTCAACTGTAATGTGAGCGAATTTGCCTGATAAACATATCTTAACCTAACCTAACCCTACGTAAACCATCTTATAGGTTAATTAAATACCTAAGCCCTGCGGGGGGCTTGTTTGTTTTTTCATATCTTAACCTAACCTAACCCACACCCCTCCTCAACCAAACTTTATATCAAAAAAATGTCCCAAACATTCGGTCAATTGGGCGTTCAAATAGGGCCTAGTGGTAGTTAGAATCAGTTGAGAACAAAATCCTAGCCGTTCCTTCTTGCCAGATATGGCCATTTTAAGATTTTAGTCAAATAACACTAAATAACCTGATACAAACTTCACTCTTCTTTGAATATTTTAGTGTAATTGTAGTGGGACAGCCCTAAAATAGAGAAGCTTTGCTCATCTGACCAAACTGACTGCCTGGAGTTCCTGACAGGAAGTGCCCTAATGTATTATTAAAGTGGGGATTTGAACCCATTCCCAAAACTATCAAATGTGGAATAGCTGTATATTACAACATGACGACATTAATTTGTCTATAAGGCTTGGGCAATGGATGCCCCTCTGAATACCCTCTGCTAATCCTGGCTGTTATTGGTGATCAGCAGGGTCTGCTCCTTGTTTGACTTGTACCTGGGGTTCCCTAAAGCCAGGCTTCTGCGCTGGAAGTTTGGCCTGGTCTTGACCACAATCTCTGTCCTTGAGGTTAGTTTGATGTGTCTGGGCCTTCCCCAGGCTTTGCAGGGCTGGGGCCACTGGCTTAATTGGAGTGGTGGCAACCATAACTACTCTCCTAACTGATCTTGGGTCCATCAAACAGTAACTGTGTCCCCCAACTCTATGTAGGGGAGCATCTCATCTTAGGAAGTTGGGGGACACAGTTACTGTTTAATGGAGATGATGGTATGGATCAGTTGGGAGAGTAGCCATGGTTGCCCCTACTCCCATTAAGCCAGTTGCCCCAGCCCTGCCAATCCTGGGGAAGTCCCAGAGCCCCTCCCCCCACCAGCGATTGAAGGCAAGATTCGCTCTAGCTGTACAATCAACTGTCTGGCCAAGGCAGCTCTCATGAAGCCACTGTCAGCCACAGCCATTGTCCCCATTTGTTCAGAGCTGACCAATGACCAGGATATGGGTAGCATGGAGTTGCTGGCCATTGCCATCAAGGTAGGGGCCCTTAAGGTGAAACTGGAAAATTGGACAGGGGCTATTCTAAGTTGTACACCCCCATGGTGTTCAAGGTGCCTCAAGGAGGCGCGAATTGGATAGGGTTGGGTTTACACATCAAACTGCCACCCAGGACAGAGATGGTGGTCAAGACCAGGCCAAACTTCCAGCACAGAGGCCTAGCTGTGGGGAACCCCAGGTACAAGTCAAACAAGGAGCTGACCCTGCTGATCACCAATAAAGGCCAGGATTAGCAGAGGGTATCCAGAGGGGCATCCATTGCCCGAGCCTATTCCATGTTGGATAGTTTTGGGAATGGGTTCGAATCCCCACTTGTGATAACACATTAGGGCACTTCCTGTTAGGAACTCCAGGCAGTCAATTTGGTTAGAGGAGCAAAGCTACTCCATGTTGGGGCTCTCCCATTACAATTACACTAAAATATTTAGTGAAGAGTGAAGTTTGTACCAGGTTATTTAATGTTATTTGACTAAAATCTTAAAATGGCCATATCTGGCAAGAAGGAACGGCTAGGATTTTGTTCTCAACTGATTCTAACTACCACTAGGTCCTATTTGAACGCCCAATTGTCCGAATGTTTGGGACATTTTTTTAATATAAACTTCGTTTGAGGAGGGGTGTGAACCCTCTGTAAACCATCTTATAGGTTAATTAAATGCTTAACCCCAGCAGGGGGCTTAGTTGTTTATTCATATCTTAACCTAACCTAACCCTCTGTAAACCATTTTATAGGTTAATTAAATGCCTAACCCCAGCAGGGGGCTTATTTGTTAATTCATATCTTAACCTAACCTAACCCTCTGTAAACCATCTTATAGGTTAATTAAATACCTAACCCCTTCAGGGGTTTATATGTTTATTCATATCTTAACCTAACCTAACCCTTTGTAAACCATCTTATAGGTTAATTAAATGCCTAACTCCTGCAGGGGGTTTATTTGTTTATTCATATCTTAACCCATCCTAACCCTTTGTAAACCATCTTATAGGTTAATTAAATGCATAACCCCAGCGTGGGGCATATTTGTTTATTCATATCTTAACCTAACCTAACCTATTGTATACCATCTTATAGGTTAATCAAATGCGTAACCCCTGCGGGGGGCATATTTGGTTATTCATATCTTAACCTAACCTAACCCTACGTAAACCATCTTATAGGTTAATTAACCCTTTGTAAATTAAATGCCTAACCCCTGCAGGGGGTTTATTTGTTTTCTCATATCTTAACCTAACCTATCCCTCTGTAAACCATCTTATAGGTTGATTAACCCTTTGTAAATTAAAAGCCTAACCCCCGCAGGGGGTTTATTTATTTTCTCATATCTTAACCTAACCTAACCCTCTGTAAACCATCTTATAGGTTGATTAAATGCCTATCCCCTGTAGGGGGCTTACTTGTTTATTCATATCTTAACCTAACCTAACCCTCTGTAAACCATCAAATAGGTTGAGTAAATCCCTAACCCCTGTGGGGGGCTTATTTGTTTTTTCATATCTTAACCTAACCTAACCCTACATAAACCATCTTATAGGTTAATTAATTGATTTATATCCAAATTATAAAATAGACATGTTATAATTATCCAATTGATTTCAAACTTTACATGATGATTCCTTTACAAGTTAGGTTCAATTTAGAAAGGTTAGCAACTTTATGATTGTTATAAGAAAGTCCGTATGTCCATTTAAAACATGCTAATTTTTAACTTAACACCATTACTTCATGGTATGCTTATAAAGATAAACACTTTACAATTTATTTTTTCTATTGATTTCAAACTTTGCATGATGATTCCTATGATAGTAGGGTAGAATTTAGAAAGGGTAACAACTTTATAATAATCTTATTAATAGATTACAATTAGTGGCTGAAACTTTTGACACTCAACTAAATGAACCAATCAAACAAAAGTTTCCAAAAATGTTAAGCCATCAAATAAGAAATTTAAAACTTTATAAACTAGTGTAATAAACAGCTCAATGTCCCTGCCAAATATAAACGGACAATAACTCATCTAAACGGTTATGGGAGGGTTATAAATCTCCGCCCCCCGGTCATAGACTATTTAATTCTATAAAACGCAACAGTCATTGGTGGTCTGTTATTCCCCCCGGTCATATACTTATCTCCGCCCATTTCTTTAGCGGTCATGAGTATAATAATTAATCTGTACTTTGTTTTTATAATTGGGGTTAAACTAACAACTGCCCCCCCCCCCCCCCCCACCCCACCTATCTCTACAACCAAACAAGGAAATGTTAAAAACCTGCCTAGGTCCGGTCGAAGCAGAATACAGATATTTCAGAAGTTTCAAACCTGTTGTGCCACTCCCCTATTTTCTTTGTACATGAACAAGAAATTTCTGGAAACTCACTTTCAAACTCATCTCAGGACCTATAGAAAGCTTCATTGTAAAGTAGAACCATATCAATTCAGCCGTTAGCAAGATCCTTAGGTACAGACAGACATACAGACAAGGGTCATGTTACTTT
>NC_137274.1:20099040-20113060 GCF_053477335.1 Acartia tonsa
AGTTAGGTTAAGATATAAATAAACAAATAAGCACCCCGCAGGGGTTAGGCATTTAATTAACATTTAAGTTGGTGGTACTCATTAGTTTTTACTAAGGTACCCAATTAGGAAGGTGTGTAGGTATAGTTTTTACAAAGGTACCCAGTGAGGAAGGCGTGGAAGTATAGTTTTTACTAAGGTACCCAATTACGAAGGTGTGTAAGTATAGTTTTTACTAAGGTAACCAATTAGGAAGGTGTGTAAGTATAGTTTTTACTAAGGTAACCAATTAGGAAGGTGTGGAAGTATAGTTTTTACTAAGGTACACAATTAGGAAGGTGTGTAAGTATAGTTTTTACTAAGGTACCCAATTAGGAAGGTGTGTAAGTATAGTTTTTACTAAGGTACCTAATTAGGAAGGTGTGTAAGTATAGTTTTTACTAAGGTACCCAATTAGGAAGGTGTGTAAGTATAGTTTTTACTAAGGTACCCAATTAGGAAGGTGTGTAAGTATAGTTTTTACTAAGGTACCTAATTAGGAAGGTGTGTAAATATAGTTTTTACTAAGGTACACAATTAGGAAGGTGTGTAAGTATAGTTTTTACTAAGGTACACAATTAGGAAGGTGTGGAAGTATAGTTTTTACTAAGGTACCCAGTTAGGAAGGTGTGGAAGTATAGTTTTTACTAAGGTAACCAATTAGGAAGGTGTGTAAGTATAGTTTTTACTAAGGTAACCAATTAGGAAGGTGTGGAAGTATAGTTTTTACTAAGGTACCCAATTAGGAAGGTGAGTGACCCTGATTGGTTGTTTATGACTGGGTCTACTCTCACTTTGCCCTTTGGGAACCTTTTTTTTCTTTCATGATTATAAAACTATGGGTACCAGAATAATATACAGTTTACTATACCCTCTCATGGTTATAAAACTTTGGGTACCACAATAATATACAGTTTACTATACCCTCCCATGATTATAAAACTTTGAGTACCAGAATAATATACAGTTTACTATACCCTCCCATGATTATAAAGTTTTCTTTATATATATTGAAAAGTAGCTAGCTACTTTTAGATATATATAAAGAAAATGATAGAGAGTTTAAACCTGATTCTATAGGTGACATGGATAGGTCGTAGGTTCATGTCTTAACCATTATACACTGTCTAAAACTAGGGTTTAGTAAGTAACTGCACATGAGATTCATTATGAGATAAGGTTGGCACATAGCTACTTTTCAATATATATATATAAAAAATGATGACAAGTTTAGACATAGTCCTTGTCTTAACATAACCTAACCTATATCATGTCAAACAAATGGCCGATCCATTATACACTCTTCAAAACCAAGGTTTAGAAAATAATTGTAGATGAGATTCATTATGAGTTAAGGTTTGCACTTAGGCACTTTTCAATATATATAAAGAAAAGACTGGTTACTACAGGGAATGGTACAGGTAGAAAACTGTAACAACCAAACAGGGTCTCACATGCCCCTACTCAACCTAACCTAGCATAAACAGGCCATAAAAGTAACAATTTATTCAAGTTTTGTGTAAGTAACTCCACGTGAGATTCATTATGAGTTAAGGTCGGCACTTAGCTACTTTTAAATATATATAAAGAAAATTATGGAAAGTTTAGACATGTTTTATTAGGTTACATGGCTAGTTTGTAGGTCCTTGTCTTTACCATTATACACAGTCCAAAACCAAGGTTTAATAAGTAATTGCAAATGAGATTCAATATGAGTTAAGGTGGGCACTTAGCTACTTTTCAATATATATAGAGAAAACTTTATAATCATGGGAGGAGACAAAAGATTGTATATAAAATTCTGGTACCCAAAGTTTTAACAAGATGAGAGGGGATATTAGACTGTATATTATTCTGGTACCCAAAGTTTTATAATCATGGGAGGTATATTAGACTGTATATTATTCTGGTACCCAAAGTTTTATAATCATGGGAGGTATATTAGACTGTATGTTATTCTGGTACCCAAAGTTTTATAACCATGGGAAGGTATAGTAAACTGTATATTATTCTGGTACCCAAAGTTTTATAACCATGGTAGGGAACATAAGACTGTATATTATTCTGGTGGTAAAAGTTTTATAACCATGGGAGGGGACATTAGACAATATATTATTCTGGTACCCAAAGTTTTATAACCATTGGAGGGTATAGTAGACTGTTTATTCTGGTACCCAAAGTTTTATAATCATGGGAGGGTATAGTACACTGTATATTATTCTGGTACCCAAGGTTTTATAAGCATGGGAGGGGACATTAGACTATATATTATCATATACTAGCTTGAGACACTCTACTAAATATATCTACTTCTAGTCATAGGTATAGTATTATTAGAATAGGACCTAATATGCTAGCATGGGGCACTCTACTAAATATATCTACTTCTAGTCATAGGTATAGTATTATTAGAATAGGACCTAATATGCTAGCATGTGGCACTCTACTAAATATATCTACTTCTAGTCATAGGTATTTATTATTAGAATAGGACCTAATATGCTAGCTTGAGATACTCTACTAAATATATCTACTTCTAGTCATAGGTATAGTATTATTAGAATAGGACCTAATATGCTTTCTTGAGACACTCTACTAAATATATCTACTTCTAGTCATAGGTATAGTATTATTAGAATAGGACCTAATATGCTAGCTTGAGATACTCTACTAAATATATCTACTTCTAGTCATAGGTATAGTATTATTAGAATAGGACCTAATATGTCATCTTGAGACACTCTACTAAATATATCTACTTCTAGTCATAGGTATAGTATTATTAGAATAGGACCTAATATGCTAGCTTGAGATACTCTACTAAATATATCTACTTCTAGTCATAGGTATAGTATTATTAGAATAGGACCTAATATGTCATCTTGAGACACTCTACTAAATATATCTACTTCTAGTCATAGGTATAGTATTATTAGAATAGGACCTAATATGCTAGCTTGAGATACTCTACTAAATATATCTACTTCTAGTCATAGGTATAGTATTATTAGAATAGGACCTAATATGCTAGAATGTGGCACTCTACTAAATATATCTACTTCTAGTCATAGGTATAGTATTATTAGAATAGGACCTAAAATGCTAGCTTGAGATACTCTACTAAATATATCTACTTCTAGTCATAGGTATAGTATTATTAGAATAGGACCTAATATGCTAGCATGTGGCACTCTACTAAATATATCTACTTCTAGTCATAGGTATGGTATTATTAGAATAGGACCTAATATGCTATCTTGAGACACTTTACTAAATATATCTACTTCTAGTCATAGGTATAGTATTATTAGAATAGGACCTAATATGCTAGCATGTGGCACTCTACTAAATATATCTACTTCTAGTCATAGGTATAGTATTATTAGAATAGGACCTAATATGCTAGCATGGGACACTCTACTAAATATATCTACTTCTAGTCATACATATAGTATTATTAGAATAGGACCTAATATGCTAGCTTGGGACACTCTACTAAATATATCTACTTCTAGTCATAGGTATAGTATTATTAGAATAGGACCTAATATGCTAGCATGTGGCACTCTACTAAATATATCTACTTCTAGTCATACATATAGTATTATTAGAATAGGACCTAATATGCTAGCTTGAGATACTCTACTAAATATATCTACTTCTAGTCATAGGTATAGTATTATTAGAATAGGACCTAATATGCTTTCTTGAGACACTCTACTAAATATATCTACTTCTAGTCATAGGTATAGTATTATTAGAATAGGACCTATTTCTTCTTGAACAAATGAATAGAACTCTAAATAGTAGAAATAAACTTTACAAATTTAAGTTAGCTGAATCAAACTTATGTTCAAAATGTAATATGATAAGTTCAACAGAACATGCCCTCTATTTTTGTGTGTTTCCTACCTATTTTATACATAAACTTGCATTATTTTTAGATTATGTTCTGAATGATAGTAAGCCAGAATTCATCTTTTTAAAAGAAAACTTTTACTTATACAATATGTTTTATGAAGGCTTTTCAAACGATTTCTATCTACAATTATCCCATTTAATCTTAGTTGCAAAAGATAGATCTTTAAAAATAAGCGTAGAGAATGATTTCATTAAGTGGGATGACAACAATTTCTTTGCACACTCTATTATTTTATCTCAATTTACTTGTAAACTCCTTCATAATGCTGGCTTGAATAACAATATAATATATGATTTTATTAATTTCATATCAAATTAAGCCTAACATACACATTGTTTCTTTTATTCGTTCTATATGGATTGATTTATGTCTTAATTTTATTTATCTAATATTATTATTTAACTGTTTGTATATTATTTCGTATTGGAATAAATATTTAAATGTCAAAAATCTTTGTCCTTTTGGAAAAATTCTCAGAGATGTTATTTTCCATTAAACATTTTTAACATATGTGTAATATATTTATATTTGTAAAGGAGTTCTTTATCAGGGGAGGGGGGGTGGTATGGGGAAGTGGTGTGGGTATGTGTGTAATTCTGGAGAAATATAACCTAGTTTTAACCGCTAATATCTCTGACATTTTTCCTAAAAAGATGACCAATACTAAATATAATAAAATAGATTATTTGTCTGAACCTAAATAAATGTGATAGGGTGGTTTTAGACTACTTTTAGAATTTCCATAGAGGCTAGGAGCGAAGCAACTAGTTTGTTAAAAAGTATTAAATTTAATATCTGTCTGTTTATTCTAGACTTTTAGAAGAAATTTTGTATTAGTCAATGGCAGGTTTTAAACTGTGGGTAGTCCCCACTACTACCCCCTACTTTTGTGAGAGATATGGCCTTGAGAGAAAAATAATGTATATGTTTTCAATGCCTAGATTAGGTCATCAAAGAAAGACATTTTAAACTTTCAACAGCTTCAATTAATTTTACAATGCATGTGTTAAAAAAACAAGGACATCATACATAATGTTGATAATTGGCAAAGCAGTAATTTTTGTTAATCCTATTATAGAAGTAGAAAGCTTTTATGTCTGTAGCAAAGGATCTTGCTAACGGCTTAACCGGTATGGTTCTCCTTTACAGAGAATCTTCTTATAGGTCCAGGAAAGGTTTTTTTTGGGAGGATATCTCCACAACCCCAGTAATAAATTATCCCTCTCCCCAAAAAAATATTTTAAAATTTTTCTTCATTTAACTCAAATTTGTAATGAGGGGAGGGGAGGGTAGGTTTTCCTTTCATCACTTTTAATGCCTCTACACCTTCTAGGGGGCGTAGCCGCTAGTTTTAGAATAAAGATAGAGAGGAATATTAATTTAAAAGTGTGTGTGTGTGTATGTGTGTGTATATGGCCCCCTAATAAATAAACTTGACATTCTCTCTCCAACATATTTCTCATGTGTGTGGTGTGTGTGTGTTTGTGTAAGTGGTGTGTTATCATTTCCACTTTTATTTACTTAGTTGTAAAATAATACAAATTGTCCCTTGTTAATATTCAGGGATCTAAGGGGATAAGACAATGGCCAATAAATTAATGTACATCCCCAATGATTACACAATAAATTACCCCTTTTGTAGAATAAAATTTGTTGTGTGAACACTTAATAAATCTGCCAATCCAAATTCAGTAAAAGTCCCCAATAACAATAAGAAAACATTTTTATAAAACTTTGGGAACTTGTGTAATTAACAGCCCAATGTCCCTTCCCTCCCAGTTTATTGCTTACATATGTAAGAACAAAATATGTGGAATAGATGAATCACCCCTTCCTTAAAAACCCCTTGTAGAAAATATACTTAAGACCTGAAATCAAAACACCCTATTTCTCAAATCCCGTTTTCCCATACTTCCTCTGTTTATACAAAGTTGTAAAATTATTTCTTTAAACATTTAATTTTTTTAATCTCCAAATTTTAAATTATTTTAGAAAAAATGTTGTTTAAGGTTTTAAGTTTAAATAGAAGGTAAAGAATACAGTAATCTATAATACAAAGTAGAACGATGTCTGTCTGTCCGTCTGACCGTCTGTCCGTCCGTCTGTCTGTCTGTCCCTTAAGATCTCGGTAACCACTGAACCGATCGGATTCTACTCTTCAGGGTATCTACCTATTGGTCCTGTGGTGGTTTTAAGCTATTTTCTCGGGGGGTGGGACACCCCCAACCCCCCCAAAAACCAAAAAATCCCCCCCCATTTTTTTTTTTTTTTTTTTTTTTTTTTTTTGAAGGAGTTTCCATGGTCCTTTATGGTCTCTCGCAATAATTTTTTTTTATCACCTCTTGGGCAAAGCCCCTAGAGGCTAGGGGCGAAGCCGCTAGTGACAAATAAAATAATTATAAAAATGTTAAATTTTTGTTGTCATAATTATTTAATCTTATTTTGAATGATGTTTTTCACACTATACTTAAAAACTAAACCACCTGCTCTTCATCATAAATATATTTCAGTTACATAAATTTAAAGATTAATTTGGTTGTTTTAACTTTGCTAGAATGTAAAAGCACCCTGTAAAACTTGTATAAGATAATCCCCCCCTCCTCCAATCACCCAACACTTGATAGATTTAAACAAATTAATGGCTTCATACCCCAAACATTGAACAAGTGTATTTTTGTCTTTTATTTCAAGGGCTCGGCAGCTTCGCATGAGCCAGGTTTAAGCTTCAGTAAAATCAAAATATTATATATTTATATTCAGCTGGATGTTTAAAACTTTTCCTTAACAAACAATTCATCTTTTTAAAAAATTGATTCATAAGTAGTTTTAAATTAGAGGCTTATGAATGGCTGAGGCACGGCTTAGAAAGAGAAAGGACAATGGACACTAGACTAGACTAGTGAACTTTTGGTTGTTGAGGAGTAATTTTGTATATCATCATTAGGAATGTACATCAATTTATCACCATTGTCTAGTCCCTTTATATTCCTAGGCGCAGCTGCTGAGCCCTGCTTATTTGCTTCTATTAAGCACATACAACAATCTAAACATCTTCAACTGAATTTCTCAGGAAGGATGCATCTCTCTAGGAGGTATTGAAACTTTTACTCCCCCCCCCCTCTTAACAAAACCGTTTTCTTGAAATCTAAAACCAAGACATTTTTATGACTCCAGCTTGAACTATTTGACAGTTAATTTAACATATTTTAAACAAAATATTATTTAACTTTAAAAAGTTTTCTAAAAATTTAAACAATAAATGCATTTTTATGCCATTATAATAATGATTAAAACTTGTATTTTCATGTTTTATCAAATATCTGGCAGAGAGAGAGAGTGGACAATGGGCTATTTATTACAATAGTCCCCCAAAGTTTTAAAATATGTTTTCTTATTCATTGGCTTAATAACATTGGGGTTTATAGTAAATTTTGATTGGCTGATTCACTAAGTTTAGTGTTCAAACATTTCAACTACTAATTATTAATTACAGAAGGGGTAATTTTGTGTATCATCATTGGGGAAACACATCAATTCATCTGTCATTGTCTTATCCCTTTGGATCCCTGCATTTATGGAAAAAAAGAAAAATCTTTATTAAAATAAAAAAAGTGTAAGCTTATGTAAATTTGGTGCAATAATAATAAAATTGTATAAGTTTAAAATTCTCCAATATTTTTTGCCGCCTAAAACGTAAAGACCCAATATCTTTAAATTTAAACCCATATGTGAAAATATGTTGACATTGACAAATACACATAGTTGGGGTCTTTCCTTTAAAAATATTTTTCATGAAGAAAAGGATAGAAAAATTTGTAAAAAAATTAAATTGTTTAAAAGGTTTCTTTAGTTTAAAAGTTTTGTTTTAAGTTGATATAAATATTTTCTTTTAGATTTATGTTAAAATGTTTAATAATCAAATGAATATTAATTCTAAGTTTTTAATTGAATTGAAGTAGGAGGGAGAAATGGGGGGAGGTTTACTTGCTTTCAATTTAATTCTGTATTTAATAAAACACTTAACTTTTCCTGCAAGAATCAAGGTTCCAGATATTTATCCCAAGTTAAAAAAAAACCTATTTTAAAAGGACAGACTTTAGTGGTAACAGGATACATATTTATGGGACAATTAAACTTGACACATTTTCTTCAACATACTTTCCATGTGTGGTGTGTCTACAAAACAGTTTGGTCAACAAAACAGCACAATTTAAACCTCCCCTCCCCCCGATATAGACTTTGGCGTATGGTTTCTGCTTTTGAAATAAATTTTAAATAAATTAATAAGGGGTAGTAGGCAATTATTTTACTTTAAGTCTGAATAGTTTAATTAATGTAATTAGTATCCAGAAATAAAGGGGTAAAGGCCCTTTGAGCTATAGGAGAAAATCTAAAAGGGGGGGGGGGGTTAATTATATGAAAGCACACTATTATAAATAATTTTCTTTGGACAAAAATATGTTAAATTGCATACACACCCCTATGATTGAAGCATACATCCTAATTTTGAAACAAGGACATATATGTTTAAAACCAACTGAAGCAAAATATTTTAGATTTTAAAAAACCTGTTTCTATGTCTGTTTTATTTTCTTATTTGGCAATTATTCTTTTTAGGTGTTTGCAAAATATTTCCAAAATATCAAATATAGACTAAAACCAGCCTAAAACATAGCATATTTTGGATATAGTTCCTTTCATGGCAATGCTCCTTAAGGGGTTTTTCTTTGTTTCTTTCACAGTAGCTTTTCTCTTATTTCTAGCCCATACGGGAGGCTCTACCCTGCAGGACCAATTGCCTAACCCTGTGGGGCAATCACCTAATCCAATTTTACCTAAACTAACCTAAAATAATGTATCAAAAGCCATTTTAAAAATACGACGAATCGCCCCTTAAGGGGCGTTGCCACAAAAGGGACTATTCAAAAGTTTTTTTACTATAAATTTGAATTTAATGAAATCAAATTGTAAACATTAAAGTTCTAAACAGTTTAAAAGTTGAATTAAAGCAATATAGAACATGTTCTGTTGTCAGCATGAGATCAAAATATTTAATATATCCTTTTTATTAGTAAGGTCTCTTTTTTAATTTTTATATGCGCATTGCTCACAATATATAAGAATAATTTCAAACCTTGAAATTTACATTTTTGAATCCATCTCTTCTTATTTCAATTTACCTTATTTCAAATACAATAAATTCATTTCAAAAATTGTATATTTCTTAGGGATTTTGAAATTGTTAGTAATCAGAAAATTCATGCATGTCTTTCTCTTATAGAGCATATACTATTTATAATACAAAAAGTTTGAAATATATATTATTTAAAAAGAGCAAGAAGTGCAACTTTGTTTTAAAAGTTCACCCAACATTTTATACCCCCCTGTCTGTTTGTTTTCTCTGTTAAATTTCATCCGAGTACTTGTATGTATGCGCGTGTGTGTGTGTATGTGTGTGCATATGTTTGTGTATATATGTATATGTGTGTGTGTGTGTGTGTGTGTGAAAGAGAGAGAGATTTAATAAAAGGGATTTGTTAAGTTTGATGCTTTCATAGAGTTCTGATATTCTGATAGAGGAAATATTTGAAATGAATTGACAGATTGAGTTATGCTTCTCAAGGAAGCTTTCTATTTGTAATTTTGTAAATATATATATAGACAGATAGGATAGAAAGATATGTAGATTTCCAACTAGTAGTGTCCAAACTTTTAATCCAATGATTAGAAGGATTATTTTGTTTATTATAATTTTAGGGATGTACATTAAATTATTGTCCATTGACTAATATAATCCCTTTGAATTCCTTTTTTCTAATATATTGACAGACAGACAAACATATATTCATATGGAAGTAAGAATTGCTTAGTAGAAAATTTCAAAAGTACAAGTTCAAGTTCAAAAGTTTCAAGGGAGGGCCTCTCAGAGGCATAACACTAAAACAAACATAAAACACATACACACACACACACACACATTCATAGTTAAAGCTAAACTCACTATTAACGGGTCTGCCTTTATATATATGTATTTAACTTTCTATCTACCTATCTTTATATGTATACACTAGCAGCTAATTGCCTAGTTGCCTATAGGGTTACTTAAAGGTTGGGGTGAAGGGGGTGGGGGGGGGGGGGAGGTTTCATTGTTTTTAAATTTTAGGGGTCAGAGAAATTGGGAGGGGGATGGGGTTTGTTGAAGGGTCCTCTGTTGAAAATCATTAGAGTACTTATTTCTGTGCATGGGTGTTTGTGTGTGTGTTTATGTGTGTGTATGTGTGTGTTTAAATTTTAGGGATCAAAGAAATTGGGAGGGGGGTGGGGGTGGTTGAAGTGTTCTGTGTGTGTGTGTGTGTGTGTGTATAATAACATATGTTTAAATTTTTAGGGGTGTCAGGAATTCAAACCAAATTAGTTGCTATGCCAAATACTATAAGCCCTCTTGAGAGAGAGAGAGAGAGGGAGTAAGAGAGAAAGAAAGTGAGATAAGAGATTTGTTAGGTTTGATGCTTTCATAAGGTTCTGATATTCTGATATAAGAAATATTTGAAATGGATTGAAATACTAAGTTCTACTCATCAGGGAAGCTTTTATTTGTAATGTGGAATTTCTCTACCAATAATAAAATTAGCGATAAGTTTTTAAATTCTCTATCGTTTTAGTTAATTATGATTTTATAACTTAAATTATTTATTTTTTTAGCATTTCTTGAAAAGTATAAAATGAAAGGTTACCCCTCTTATCCAAATTTTTAAACAATCTTTTGTTGCAAGCAATAAAATTAATCTATATCACAATTTTATAAAATAAAGTTGTATAAGTAATTCTTCTTCAACACCCCCTCCCACACATTGTTCTAATTTTCACATAGCAACATACTTTGTTCCAATAAGTTCTAAGATTCTCTTTTTAATTTTTATATACGAGTTTAACAATACAATTTAAATTTAAAAAATAAAATTAAAACTGACTCCCCCTTTTTATCAGCTAATATAAAAGATAATGATGGTAGGGTTTTTGTGCTCAACAAGGCACTTTGGGAGAAAATACCCAAATTCTGAATTAGGGCACAGAGCCAAAGTACAGTTTTGGCTATTAAAGTTTAGCAACAGTTTTGTCTCATTAGTCATGTGACTTATTAGTGTGTGCGTTTGTGTGTGTTAGTTTTTTGTAGATATTTTGAGCGACAATATAAATGCCTGAATTACCCCCTGTGTCTATGTGTGTATTTGTGTGTGTGTGTGTTTGTGTGTCTGTGTGTGTGTGTGGGCGTGTGTGTGTATGTGTATTGACATTTGTGTGTTGAGTTAAAGTGTAAATGTATTAAACAAAAGTTAAAACCCCAACCTAGTTGCTATGCTGAATTTCAGTTATATAAGGAAAGAGAGAGATATAAAGGAGTGCTTTCTTAAAGGGGCAGAGCAAAGGGTAGGGGTTAAGGGGTTACAACCTGAAATGGGGTTGGTTTCTTCAACCTATTTTGTTGTTGCCATGGAAATGAACACCATATCTATCTATTTTACTTATATATTTGTATAAATGGATATACATATAATATACATGGATATTATGACAGCAGGAAAATTGTTGTGAATTTAGCTTGCTAACAAGGAACTTATTTATTGGTCAGTTTGTTTATCCAGTAGGAGTGGAAAGGATGTCTTCAAGGGGTTGGATGGGGGATAATCATTATTTTAGCCCTCTGCATGTTTCATTGATTACAGTACATAAAAATCTGGTGCAACATCCAGTAATAATTAATCCATTTTTGTATATACCCCAAAATTATCAAAACTAGTCACCTTACATAAACAGATATTTTGGGCCCTGGAAATTTCTTTTTTATCTTGTAATCAATAATTTTTTACACTATAATTGATTACCATTTATATGATTATAAACTTTAAAAAGGCAAAAAATAAACATGCAATTGAAATCCCATTTCCCACATAGCACAATGAAAGTGAATTACAGAGTAACTTTGCTACCAGAAATTTAGAATATTTAAACAATCCAGGGCCCTTCAATCTCTGTACCTTTCATAACATTTGTCATTTCCGCCGATGAAATACAATAGGTATTACATAATTTGTATCATTTTATATTGATAATTTGCTTTATAAATATTTGTTGGATAAATTTTTTAGTGATTTTGCAAAAGCATTAATAAGTTTAATAATTTGTCATATTATTCATATTTTTTTTCTTTCTATGCTAACAGGAATACTGTTGTTTTATTATTTTTATATTTTGTATTATTTGATTTATATAATTTGTATTTCTATTTGTTTTCTTAGTAACTTTGGGGACTTTTAATATTCACTTATATAATATCCGCGGAAATCTGTCTATATTACTTTAAAGTATCTATTTTTTATTTTTATGTGTATTGCTTTAAAACCGACTAATATCCGCGGACAGCTGTCTATAATACTCTTTTTATTCAGGATCAACGGCCCAGCAGTATGGCTTTAAACCATTAAAATCCAGTGGATTTAAAACTTGGTTTCACTTATAATATCCGCAAAAAGCTGTCTATATTACTATATCATCTCACTTTTTTCTATTTAGAATCAACAGCCCAACATACATGGCTTTGAAACCAATTAATATCCGCTGGATTAGAACAGTTTTCACTTTCATAATATCCGCGGAAAGCTGCCTATAATACTATAAAGTCTCTCTTCTTTATTTTTAAGTGTATGGCTTTAAAACCGATTACTATCACTGGATTAGAACCGGTTTTCACTTATAATATCCGCGGAAAGCTGTCAATAATTGTCTTTCTATTTAGTATCAACGGTCAAACAGTAAGGCTTTTAACCTTTTAATATCGGCTGGATTTAAAACTTGTATTTACTTTCATAATATCCGCGGAAAACTGTCTATAATATTCTTTTTTATTCAGAATTAACAGCAAAATAGTGTATGGCTTTGAAACCGATTAATATCCGCTGGATTATAACTGGTTTTCACTTTCATAATATCCGCGGAAAGCCCGACATGGCCAACTGATGGCCTTTAAACCAACTAATATCCGCTGGTTTAGAACTTTTTATTCAGAATCTATGGTCCAACATTTGTGGCTTTGAATCCAATAAATATCCACTTGATTAAAACTGGTTTTCACTTTTGATATCCGCGGAAAGCTGTCTATAATACTCTTTTTATTTAGAATCAATGGTCCAATAGTGTATGGCTTTGAAACCGATTAATATCCGCTGGATTAGAAATTGTTTTCACTTTCATAATATCCGCGGAAAGCTGTCTATAATACTCTTTTAATTTATTCAGAATCAATGGCCCAATAGTGAATGGCTTTGAAACCGATTAATATCCGCTGGATTAGAACTTGTTTTCACTAGGTAAATAGATAGATAGATTGATAGAAACTGGTTCTTTTGTGGTAAGCCGAACGTTTCAGCTCACGGGTTGCAAGTTCGAGTCCAACGAGCCTTAGCCTTGAATTATTCTACCAAAAACAAACTAGCAGGATTTAGTCATACAGAAATTATATATTTAACTGAATAATATTTACAATGAATGTTTACTATATATATACAACAGATTATAACAATGGTTAGGTTTGAAGGGGGTGTGGGACACAAGGGCTTAGCCCACGGCGGTAGACAGGCTGCGGGGGCAGCTGTGGTAAAAGGGGAGAGAGCGCCTCCCGGTTGTATAATTGCGTGAGGGGCGCGTGATAGCTGCGTGTTCGTGCCCCTCCCCATATTTAGGCAGGCCAGTTTGACCGCTGGATAGCGGGGTCACCGTCGGTCATGAGGTAAATGGTGATATAATGGGATTAGTGCAGAGGGCTTGTTATGATAAGTCACTGCGTAGCAATTCTGTAAACTGCCCGTCCATCTGGTTGCCGTATTACCACAACCTCCCCTTCAAGGGCTGCGGGGCTCTCGAGCCACCAGGCCTTGAACCTGGGGATACGGCAACCTATGTCTGCGCAGGACAGCCTCTTCCTGGGGCACAGCTCGGTGGAGGACAGCTCTGGCTATACAGGCTCCGCGGGACACTCGCTGCTCTGTCTGGCTGTGGTTGGATATCAGCATTGTCAACTCCCGG
>NC_137274.1:20113160-20240804 GCF_053477335.1 Acartia tonsa
GCTTTTTTTGTTTAGAATTTGATTAGAACTGTCCTATCACTTCCAAACTTTGCATGATGATTCCTGTAGTAGTTAGGTACAATTCAGAAAGCGTAGCAACTCTATAATCAATACCAGAAAGTCCTTACGTCCATTTTTGCTGATTTTTAACTTTTTTGACAACAAATTTTTGTATGTTAAGATTATCTGATTTTTTGCAAACTGATTCCTATTACAGCAAGGTACAATGTTATAAGCGAAGCATCTCTATAAACAAGTCCCAAAAATGCTAGTATGTCCTTAAACAGTATCATCTATTTATGCAGTTTTGCAACAAATTTACCTACAATATTGTTTGTACTGATGCATTTATTATTCTGCTAATTCAGTTCTGACAATATACAAGTGTTAATGTTCATTTGTCCTTCCATTTCAGAGCTTCGCTTTATTGATGTTGTCATCCTTGTTTATTATAATTATAATTATTGTTTAGAATTATCAAAATCTAAATGAACTTTGAAATTAAATTTGTAAGATTATTAAAAGCCCTAGCAATCTTGGTTTTTTAAAAGCGAAGCTTTTTTAAAAGCGAAGCTTTTCTATAATTAGGGTCGGTCCGTCCGTACGTCCGTCCGTCCGTACGTCCGTCCGTACGTCCGTCCGGAACGGATAGCTTTTTTCGTTAATTTAGACATGTTAGAATTGTCCTATCGATTTCAAATTTTGCATGGTGATTATTTTAGTAGTTAGGTACGATTTAGAAAGCGTAGCAATTCTATAATCATTACCAAAATGTCCGTACGTCCATTTTAAACATGTTGATCTTTTAAAAAAAATTTATTAGTTTTTTTCGTTAATTTAGGCATGTTAGAATTGTCCTATCGATTTCAAATTTTGCATGGTGATTCCTTTAGTAGTTAGGTACGATTTAGAAAGCGTAGCAACTCTATAATCATTACCAAAATGTCCGTACGTCCATTTTAAATATGTTGATTTTTTTACTTTTTTAAATAGTTTTTTTTCGTTAATTTAGGCATGTTAGAATTGTCCTATCGATTTCAAATTTTGCATGGTGATTCCTTTAGTAGTTAGGTACGAGTTAGAAAGCGTAGCAACTCTATAATCATTACCAAAATTTCCGTACGTTCATTTTAAACATGTTGATTTTTTTTTACATTTTTAACAAATTTGTATGTGACCTAATTATCCGATTGGTCTGATTTTTGGTATACTGATTCCTGAGACAACAAAGTACAATACCATAAGCGAAGCAACTCTATAATCAAGTCCTAAAAATGTAAGTATGTCCATAATCATTATCCTGTATCAAGCAGTTTTTCAACAAATTTACTAACAATTTTGCTTTGACTCTTAAACATTCGCATTCTGATTATTCAGTTCTGAAATTATACAAGTGTTAATTTCTGTTTGTCCTACCGTTTCAGAGCTTCGCTTTTATGGATGTTGTCATCCTTGTTTCTTCCTTTTTTGTGTAAGTATAGTATTATTATATGATATAATTTACAAGACTAAATCATAATTCTTAAAAGCAAAGAAACTTTATAAAATATTTGTCGGTTCATTGGCTGAAATAACTTAGGCAGATACGTGCAAAAGGGAGATGTAGGGGGTGTAAAAACTTCTTGGGAAAATTGGGAGGGTGGATACAAACCCCTACAATCTGTCAAGTTTCATGAAGACCAAAAAATGAAAGTCAAAAGAAAAAAAGCGTCTCCTTGGCAGATTCTTAAGTTACTTTATAAAAAAATTATCACAATAAAGTATTTGCTTTGAGAGCCTGTTACTTAAGTGTTATTAAACTATAAAATTTGACTTTATAATTTTCTTGAATATGGACTAAACAAATGGAATTATGTCATCAATTTAGGTTGCTAGGTATCGTATTATGAACAAATTTCCACGAATAATAAAATAAAAAAAACATAAATTGATACTTGTTTTATTAGCTAAGTGTTATTGTATTTAAATGATTATTGCGAAATTTCAGGTTGTTAAATAGTTGTAAAATCTTCAAGTAATGCTTAGCTGATGTTTATTTAAGTCTAATTTTGGCTTATATTTGTAAATAACTAATGGTACCCAAATCTCATTTCTTATTTGATGGCTTAAAACTTTGGGTACTTTCCTTAAATCTTTGATTTGTTGATTCTAAACTTGAAATTTTAAGAGTTAATTTTGTATATCATCATTGGGGGTG
Source organism: Acartia tonsa (assembly GCF_053477335.1). NCBI lineage: Eukaryota > Metazoa > Arthropoda > Copepoda > Calanoida > Acartiidae > Acartia > Acartia tonsa. Next base: position 20,115,358 of record NC_137274.1, read on the forward strand.
TATTATTACATAGCCCTTAGATACTAAGAGCGGACCAATTATATATGCATGTAAAAAAATATAATATCTTTCAAATGTTGAATCGTTGTGATCTTATTGAAATAACATAAAACATAAAATAATCATACTAGAATATAAAATTCCATTAAATTCAAATCTACTTGAATTTATTTCCTTTCAAAGAAAATTTTTGTTTAAAAACAAAAATTATAAATTAGGATATGAAAAATTAACAACATTTCAATTTGACCCGGGATAAATGTCATGTTTCGAGTATAGAAAGAAAACTACCTGCAAATGAGGGCATTTTTAAAAAGTGTTTGTTTATTTAAATTCGTATGTAATATATATATACTATACTCTACACTTACAACAAACACACCAAATCTTTAGACACACTTAAGTATTTCACCTCAACTTCATCTCACCTGTAAAATCTACAGGTGGGTATTGATAAATAAAGTGTAGTAAAAAAAAGAATGATCCCGAGGATAATTATTTCTTGTGATTCTTAACTTTAACCATATGAATTTAAGCCTGTTTTTCATATGGTGACGTTTAGACCTTCAAGAAAAATTACCTCATCCAATAGAGGGTCAGTATACAACCTTAACAATAATCTTGAGGTGGAGCTTTTGGTGATCTGCCCATTAAAGCATTCTGCAGTTTTCATTTAACAGGCCACACTTATTTATCCCTCCTTAACAATTTTAAGTTCAGCTGTGTATCCATTATACACATTTTTATATTAAGGATTAGTACCTATTGACCTAATATTTTTATCATGAATATTATATTTTACTTCTCGATGACGATTATTTTTCTTTCTGGAACTTACTGAAGTTTTATTTTTTTTTTGTATAAATTGGACATATTTTGAGAAGAGATTATGTTGAATTAGTATTGACCTAATTTAAATGTACACTTTTTATGTTAAACGGCAAAATTTTCTTTCTTTGTATTGCTTACTTCTGCTTTACAATGAACTTACACTTTTTATAAGAGAATATCTTGGATTAGTCCTTATTTAATATTGTTATAATAACTCTTATAATTCATATGTTAACTTTTTATGTATATAGTTAAGACAAATAAAGAATCAAATAATAAGAATATAAAATAAATAGTAGATATAGCTTATTAGTAGTATAGCTTCCTTTGGAAAAAAACCTTATATCTTAAGGGTGTCTAAATTCGATAATATTCAAAGTATGATCAGAAAGGTCAGTTTCTAATCTAGGATATAAATGCGGGTAATTTGTGGATTGTTAGGATACTTTTGGACACATTTACATAAACAACCCAGGGATCTAAAGGAATAAGACAATGGTTGATAAATGGATCCCCAATGATGATACACAACATTACCCTTTTTTACATTAAAATTAGTGGATGAAACATTTAAACACTTAACTTTATGAATAAACTGATCAAAAATCGCTAATGTCCCCAAAGTTATTAAGCCAATAAATAATAAAACTATATTATATACTCGGGGGACTTGTGTAATAAACAGCCAAATATCCCCTCTCTCCTTGCCATTATATCATTAAAATTAGGGACTTTAGGGATAAGACATGCAATGGAAGAAAAATTTATGTACAACCCTGGAAATAATTCTGCAAATTAAAATTAAATAGATTAAACTTAGAAACTACTAGTTTTAACCAATCAATCAAGATTTAATAGGAATACCCAGAGTTTGAACTAAATCTAAGCAAAAATGCCCTACAATATGTTATGTTGCAAAATATCCTTCTCTAATCTTGAAACCTCAAACACAAAAGGGCTAAATAAATAAGTTATTTCTAAATTGGTAGTGAAACTTTTCAGGAGTGATTTATAGATGTCTTGGGGTGGTTTTAGGCTATTTTCCCGAACTCATCCGCTCTTGCCTGGATTAAAGTTTAATTGTTTAAAAATATCAAATGAATCTGTATACCCAGCTGTTTTAGGGCTCCTAAGTGACAAACAGACATTAAAGAGTGTATCATTCAGCTCTTCATAAATAATACTTTTCCCTTAAATGTGTACTTATTCATTGACTTATCCCTGAAAGTTTTAAAGCATTCTATTATATTAAATGCATGAATTCAATAAGAAAAACATTTATTATTTATTTAATTATATAATCAGTTTGTACAGTTCGTCCAATTCTTGTTTAACAAGTATAGCAAGGAAATTTTGTAAACTATTACTACGTAAAACTTAAAAAAGCTAAACAATCATGTAAACATTTGATTTAGTTGTTGCGATCTTTTGTTAAGCCAATATAAGTATACAGTATTTTAAATAGAAATCTTAGACAGGGATCTAAAGGGATAAGACAATGGTTGATAAAATTTATGTACATCGCTAATGATGATACACATAAATGTTCCTTCTGGAGGTCAAAATTAGAGGTTAGATGTTTGAAAACTCAGCTTAATTAACCAACCAATCAAAATTTAAAAAGTTAAAAAAAAATGTTCAGCAAACGTAAAGAAAACATTATTATAGGGATTTGGGGACTAGTGTAATAAACATATCCTTCTGAATCCTAGGACAATGAATAAGGCTAATTGTGGTAAGACTTATTGAGTAGCTGTGCTACTAATTATCAACCATCCAACATAAAAGTTTAGTTTCAAAAGATTACAAGAGATAAATTTCCTTCCAAACGCCTTCATATCATGGGCTGGTTTTGTAGTCAATTTTCAATGTTTTAAACAGTATAAATGCATATATTTAAGGCCTAAACTCTGCTGTTATCATAAAATATATAACAAATGTAAAAATCATTCTATGATAAATGATTATAAGATTAGAATAAAAATTATTACAAACCTAAAATGAAAAAAAATGTTCGAAAATAATAAAAAAAAATCTTTGAAAAGAAAAAGAAGACTAAGAGAAAAGTGTATAAAAAGAAAGAGGGGGTAAAAAGTATAAATGTCTATGTAAAAAAAGTTAAGTGTGATACCTAAATGGTATTTTAATAATGCTAAGAAATCAGATCAGAATAGCACATTACGCTTCAATGAGTTATTTAAGCAAACAAAATTTAGCATAAATGGATATTTAAATCCCAAGGCATTAAAAACCGTAATATTACATAAGGATTGATACGTTAGATAACTCTTACGTTGATGTAATTTTAAAGCATTTGCTGTTTATTAAACCAGTCGAAGGTATTATTATTATTAGGTAGATGAAAAAAGGGGGATATTAATTTTGATGCATAAATGCAGTTTTACGGGGGGGGGGGGGGGTAGAGGCATAGGGACAATAGCTGATAAAATTGTATTTTGTGGGGGAGAAAGTGTGTTTCAAGTGATAAAGTTTGATTTTTAATAATTATGATTTATGGATCAGGACATCAGAACTGATAATATTATACTTTACACTCAAAATTATATCTTTAATTATTTGTGTGTGCGTGTGTGTGTGTGTGTGTGATTTAAATCTTCCTAACCAATCACAGCGTAGAATTCTTCCAACCTTAAAATCCTAATTCTAAATGTCAAGTACCCATTAGAAAAAGATTACTATAAAACTTAAGGGACTAGTATAATAAACAGCCCAATATCTCCTCCCTCCCTGATAAAACCCTGTGCACTACACTGTATCTCCATAATTAAAATAAATAATATTTTCTTTTTCAAATATATTTTGAATGCTATAGACAAGTTCAACCTTGTTTTACCAGAAAATTGTACTTTTAAAGACTGCCCTTAGACTTAAACAATCCATAGAAATAGTCAGCTCTATACTATCTATAATACAAAGTAGTACAATGCCTGTCTGTCTGTCTGAAGCTTAAGATCTCGGTAATCAATGAACCGATTGGGCTCTACTCTTCAGGGAATATAATTACTGGTCCTGTGATGGTTTTAAGCTATTTTCTCTGGGGGTGGGACACCCTCAACCCCCCAAATAGGGGCGAAGCCACTAGTGCATTATAATTCACCCTATGCAATTTAGTAAGAAATACTAAAAAATAAAAAAAAAATTAATATATTAGGGAGGAGAGGAACATTGGACTGTAAATTAATATATTAGGGAGGAAAGGAACATTGGACTGTAAATTAATATATTAGGGAGGAAAGGAACATTGGACTGTAAATTAATATATTAGGGAGGAAAGGAACATTGGACTGTAAATTAATATATTAGGGAGGAAAGGAACATTGGACTGTAAATTAATATATTAGGGAGGAAAGGAACATTGGACTGTAAATTAATATATTAGGGAGGAAAGGAACATTGGACTGTAAATTAATATATTAGGGAGGAAAGGAACATTGGACTGTAAATTAATATATTAGGGAGGAAAGGAACATTGGACTGTAAATTAATATATTAGGGAGGAAAGGAACATTGGACTGTAAATTAATATATTAGGGAGGAAAGGAACATTGGACTGTAAATTAATATATTAGGGAGGAAAGGAACATTGGACTGTAAATTAATATATTAGGGAGGAAAGGAACATTGGACTGTAAATTAATATATTAGGGAGGAAAGGAACATTGGACTGTAAATTAATATATAAGGGAGGAAAGGAACATTGGACTGTAAATTAATATATTAGGGAGGAAAGGAACATTGGACTGTAAATTGCACTGGTACTCAAAGTTTTATTATTATATCATATTTTTTAATTATTGGCCAAAAAAACTTTGGGTACTGTTGTTGAAATTTGACTTGTTGTTTACAAACTGGTAGTGTCTAAACTTTTTGACCAATAATGGGGTGATTTAGTTGTTCATGATTGGGGATTTTACATAAAATTATCGTCCATAGTCTTATCCCTTAAAGTCTCTATGTTTTAGATACATAAAGGGAAAAAAGGGATTAAAGGGAAAAAAACTTAATTTATAATACATTGCATTTCTTTATTCAGAAAAAAGTAGTTTCAATTTGAAAAAAAGGGAATGCCTTGTGCATAATACAGGCTCATCACTATTCAGCACAGTTAGGAGGTCTAATCTTTCTAACTGTCTCTGACATATGGAAGGACGGACCAACCCTAATTATATAAAAGCTTTGCTTTTAGAAAGTGAAGGAAAATTTAGCTATTTTAAAAGTGGTGTTTTTTTCTTTCCGACAAAAAATCAATGGCGTTTAATTTTCAAATAAGTATTTGTCTATCTTTCTATTATAAGTTGCTTCTCCCCTATTCTATATACATGGTTGAGATTGGGGGGGTGGGGGGGGGGGAAACAAAGAGGGGGCAAGTTGGTTTCATCAACCCACGTGGGTTACAACCAGCAGCCAACCAATCACAGTTCACCAAAACTATCTATCTGTGTTGTTATTGGATAGAATTATTTTGCATTGCTGTGATTGGTTACAATGTTTGGATGGAAATGCTGGAAGATGGTTAAGGACCCACACGTTATTTTGACCACTATCGGTAATGCCTTGCATAAAAAAATTTAAAAGGATTGAATCGTTGAAAGTAAAATTATATTGAAAATTTTATGTTGCTATGGAAAAATTAAGACAATATTGGGGATTTTTTTTTTTTGGGGGGGGGGGGTTGGGTTGGTTGGAGGAATTGGAACAGTGGAACATTTTAACTAGACTTCATAATTTCCAACAGAAGGCTGTCCCACCTCCAAAGAAAATAGCCTAAAATCATCCCAGGATAAGCAGTATATTCCATTAAAATAAATCATCAGTTTAGATATCTAAAAAGTTTTTTTTTCATTTTCTTTACATCAATCTAATATGATTAGGGCTATATTGGGAAGTTTTGAGTAAGGGGGTGTAAAAGTGAAAGTACAATACACACACGCACACATTCTTACAAGTATTTTTCTCCCTTCAACCCACTACCTCACTGTATCTCCACCCCCCTCCCTCTCCTCTCTCTTTCGGGGATCTTATTCTGTGCCTAATGCGTATGTTGGGTCAGGATTCCTCCAGAAAAGGGCCCAGTACCTATGTTGGGTCGAGATCCCTCTAGAAAAGGGCCTTATGCGTATAATGGGTCGAGATCCCTTCAGAAAAGGGCCCTGTGCGTATGTTGGGTCGGGATTTCTCCAGAAAAGGTCCCTGTGCCTATGTTGAATTGAGGTTCCTCCAGAAAAGGGCCAATAAAAATTATGTGTATCGTAGACAGCTTTCCGAGGACATTAAAATGAAAAATCATAAGATAAAAACAAGTTTTATGATTTTATTTTAATGTTCATAGAAAATTATAATAATATGCTACACATGATTTTTTAGTATCTAATCCAGCGGATAATAATCACATAAAAGCCATATTGGAAAAGAGGAAGGAGACATTGGGCTGTTTATTACACTAATCCCGAAAATTTTATAATAATGTTTTCTTATTTGTTAGCTTAACAACTTTGGGGACTTTTATTGAATGGTTAAGTGTCTAATCATTTCAACTACTAATTGTAATCTACTGAAAGGGTAATTTTATGTATCATTATTGGTGATGATTATCAGTTTATCGGCCATTGTCTTATCCCTTTAGATCCCTAATAATTAATGGTTGGCTTGATATCTTGGTATTTCCAGGACTTTATTTATTAGCGCAGCTTCTCTAAAAGAATGTATCTCTTTATCTATTTATCATTGGACCATTTATCTATAAACAAACCTTTTTCCTTTATTTAATTATCAAAATAGGATTCATCTTTTTATTTATCTTACCCATTTATACATTTAAATTCAATTAATTATGAATATACAAACCAATCAATCAATCTATCTTTCTGTAGTATATGTTTATCTATAAATGAATGAAAATGGGTTTTTTTGTTAGATCCTAATTGGGTTGTTCCAAACTTTCAGACAATAATTTTAATATTGTTTATCATGATTTAGGACCATTTAACGTCCATTATCATGATTTCGGATGTACATCAATTTAACATCAATTGTCTTATCCCCATAAATCCCTGCTATCAATTTATCTCTGTGTTTGAATGTATATTTAATGGGTTTTAATGGATTTATAATTTGTTTTATTTAAACTTTTATGTATAATTTGTACTTTATTTTTTTCATCTAAAATCGAAGTAAGATTGTAAATGTAAAAACAAGAAAAAATTACATAATAACACACACAAAGACACACACACACATTTGCCGCCAAGAGGAAGCAATTTGGCGGCAAATTACTCCATTAATTTAGCAGAGGAATCTATACATGAAGGAGAGAGAGTGAGAGCGAGAGAGAGAGAGAGAGAGAGGAAGAGTGAGAGAAAGCAACAAAACTGTTTTATAATAAAAAGACTGTTCTAAAACCATTTTTTCTAATGATAGGGGGGGGGGGGGCACTTGCAGAATTTGTAAAAGTATAATTAAGATTAATATAATTCTCATAAATGAAAAAAGATTATTGTTTTTTACAGTTATTTTAATAAAAAGAAAAGGTTCTAAAAAAGAGAAAAGTAAGCAATATTATGTTAAAATTTAAGAAAAAATTAAATAAGGCAATGGCCGATAAATTTATGTACATTCTGTAGAACAAAATGTTTCATCAGTTTACTAATAGAAAGCTTCCTTTAGGAGTAAAACTCAATATTCAAATATTTCCTATACCAAGATATCAGAACTCTATGAAAGGGTCAAACTTAACAAATCCCCTTTCTCTCTATCTATCTATCACTAGGGCTTTAATATTTAGCAACATAAGTAATCATACACACAAACATATATATACACAGACACACAGAGGTTCCTATACTCTGAACTTTAAAGAGAGAAACCCCCCCCCCCCCTAAACAAATCCCCTTTTCATATCTCTATCTATCTACCTATCAATTAAATTAGCTCATGATAAAACTTTTTTTATTTTGTGGACATATTTTATTGATTTTTGGGCTAATGATTACTAAAACTTCTTGAGTGTGAGTGATTTCAATATATCTATATATCCATCCCCCCTTTAAAAAGTCCCTCAAACACAAACACACACACACACACACACACACAAACACACACACACATACACACACACATACACACACACATACATACATACATATGTTTATCATGAGCTCATAATATTAAGCAATAGCAGCTGCGTCCCTAGTATCTAGGGATATTAAAAGGAATATGAAAGTGCAGAAAAATAGCTTAAAACCTTACAACAATTTTTTTTATAAAAAAAAAACAGTCTAAAACCATCCTATGACATATATGAAGTTTCACTTTAAAGGAGAACAATATCGGTTCAACGGTTAGCGAGATCCTTCGCTACGACAAAAAAAACTTATTACTTTATAAAATAGGATAGCAACAAATTTTCTGTTTTTTTCTTTTCTGTGTCCCCAGCAAATTTAAAAACACACACACACACACACATAAAAATACATACATAAGTAGCCTATGCAATAGAATATACACTAAGGGGGGCTCACACACAAGGGAAGCACACACACACACTCACACATAAATATTTTTATACATACAGGTGGTATAGTATAACCCACGTGGACAAATGAATATCCTTTCTCTGATTGGTTTATTTTTAAAAATGCTTCATTGTAATTGGTTAAAAGGGGGTTTGAAAGTCTTATAAAAGGGACAATATCCTTATACCCACGTGGGTATATCCCCCCTCTCTCTCTCGTACCCCCTCTTATGATTATTTTAGAGCTGTGTTGTGACCCCTACAACACTTTGTTTCCCCCGTCTCCACCGCAGGGGGTCAGGGAATGTCAAGAATATACACAATTTCAACAGATAAATGGATTATTAAATTGGTTAGAAGAAAGTATTATTCAAAGAAAGATTTAGAATATTTTCTATTATATAAATGTAAATTTTAGTCCAGGTTTAATGCTATTTTGTTATGAAAGGATCAAAGAATGAGGCGGGTGGGAGCATGTGTACATTATTCTTATTTTCTGATCTTTACCAGAGAGAGAGAGAGGTAACAATGGGCTGTTTATTACACTAGTCCCCAAAGTTTATATTAACATTTTCTTATTTGTTGGCTTAAAAACCTTGGGGATATTTTACATCAAATTATCTTCCATTGTCTTATCCCTTTAGACACCTTAATCTTTACTGGTTTTTTTAATAAAGATTTTACTTTTCACTTTTTCCCTTTCATTTTATGTTTACAATAGACCCTTATGAAAATAGGTCACTAAACTTTGAGTTGACACATTTTATGACCTTACTACCTTCAAATATTTTGGCGCCGAAAAATACATACATTCTATTGGCCAAGAAAATCCCTTTAAATATTAAAATATGTGTGAAAAAAATATAGAAAAAATAAAAATAACACCAAGGGGGGTCTTTCCTCTAAATATTACTTTTGCTGAGGATAAAGGGAGCAAAATTTAGTCAAAAAAAATATTTCCAGATTTCATATTTGTATTCATGTAAAGAATTGAAAGAAATGACAAGGGGGGGGGGTGGAAGTTTGGGCTAAAGTACCTTGTAAAGAAGATGTAGCTTTACAAAGTGTCTCAGTTACAAAGAAAAATCTAAAATGTTCTAGATCTTAGGAAACACAATTACATTTTCCTTTATGCATGAATAAGGATTTAATATACTTTGTGAGGAGATAGATTTTATTTTAACATATTTGCTCAAATTTGTCATTTTTATTGGGGGTTGTCTCTTGGGATAGGGAATGACATACTCTAAATATTTCATGTACTCTTTCCTATATTGAAATTTAAAAAAAGGAGGGGGGGGGGTATCAGTTATTCAGGGATCTAAACTGATAAGACAATTGCTGATTAACTGATGTATATCTCCAATGATGATACACAAAATTACCTGCTGTAGATAACAATTACATTTGGACACAAATTAAAGCAACTAATCAAAATTCATCAAAAGTACCCAAAGTTGTTAAGCCAAAGAATAAGAACACGTTATTATAAAACTTTGGGGACAATTGTAATAAAACAGCTCATTGTCCCCCCCCCCCTCTTTGACTAGGATTAGATATTTGCACAAACTTATCATGAATAAAAACTCCTGTCCCTCTTTGTTTAACTTTTATAACTTATTTCCTTTCTTTTTAAGCATACCCAATTAATCTAGATATTTTGTTAACAACCTAACTTATTTTCTCACAGTTTTATTGAAGTATTTCTCTAAGGGGGTCAAACATACCAACCCTCTTCCCCCTCCACCCAATAAAGTAAATGAACTTGACATTATTTCAACATATTTCATCGCACATGTGTATATCCTTATTTTAAAACAAGAACGATTATATTTAAAATTTTATAAAAGTAAAAGATTACAAAAAAATTCATTCAAACTTATCTCATTTGTCCAAATTTCCTACAAAGTGTTTGTTTATCCTTCTAAAAAAATAAACTTCACTGAAAATTATAGATCAATGTTGCCAGTTATTTTTTAAAATTAATTTTATGTAACCAAAACAAAGAAATGTAGATTTATATTTTATTTTATTCAAAAAAGTAGCTGTTAAAAAATATGTAATCTGTTGATAAAATTAGTAAATCAAATGAAAACTAAGCAACATAGAACACTTTCTGCATGTATTTAACACACAGCACAGCAGGGGGTGGTATTGTTTTTATTTTAACATCCTTTTTTTACAAGTCTCTCCCTTTTTGATCTTTATATTCAAGGTTCACATTGTAAATAATCCTAATTTTCAATATATGCAAAGTATTTTTTTATATTGAAAGAGAGATATATTTTTTTCTATGCTTATTTTAAAAAGTAAAGAATTAAGGTTGGGATGCTTTCCCTCAAAGATCCTGTCAAGCACTGGAATCCCCCCCCCCCTATTTTTGAAATAAAAAATCTTCCCCCTCATTATTTTATTTACTTTTTTAAAAAGACAGGAGTTCTTATGTTTAACAAGGAGTGAAAAGGCTAGAATTAAAAAAATGCACAGAGCAAAAAGTGTGGCATTGATTTAAAAGTTTACCCCAAATTTTGTGTCACATACCCCCTGTTTAGTATAGTGTACTTTTTTGTGTGTGCATCTCTTTTGTATTTGTATGTTTTATACTCTGTTGAAAATCACTTGCATATGTGTGTGTGTGTGTGTGTGTAATAACACATGTGTTTCTAGGGGTCACACAAAATCATACCAAATTAGTTACTATGCTAAATTTCATAAGCCCTAGAGACAGATAGCTAGATACATACAGATAAAAAGAAAGCTTTTTAGAAAGTGCATTTATTAACAAAAGTTTTAAACCTTTTCTGATATCCTAGTGTAAGAAGATAGAAATATTTGAAATTAATTGACAATATTGGGTTTTGCTTTTAGGGGAAGCTTTAAAAGTAAAATTGGTAGTTGTTTTTTGACATATTACATATTTATGTGCATAGATGTTGTAACTTTTATGATTTTCATTTCTTTTTGACACAACTAATTCATTATTTACACAATAATTAACACTAATTAATAATTTACAAAATAATTAATTTCTATAGTTTAAACGTATCCTTGGAATTTCATAGAAAGACATGTTTTATATTTTTATTCGAAAAGAATTGCTGTAAAAAATTCTAAAAGTAGTAAAACTATAAAACTGCCACCCTCCCTCCCCCTTTTCCCCTACATAAATCTTTTGTTTAAAGTAATAACCCTCTAAAACAGCCACCCGCTACCTTCCTCTCCAAGACAAGAACAAGAAGAAGACCTTTAAAATAAATGTTGACACAGACAAATCTTCAGAGAGGAGTTTTTAAATAGCTTAAAATGAGAATACACTGCCCCCCCCCCAAAAAAAAAAAGAGTATGGGGCCCCCCATACTCTTTTTTACTCCCCTCAACCCCCCATCTCTTTTTGGAGGCAGAGAATAGGGAAACGGAGAAGGGAGGTGGAGACAAGGAGCAAGGGATTTGAACAGCGAGAGAAGGGATAGTCAAACGTGCCGTCTTATATAATTCTTGCCAAGCAGGCAGGCGTGTCGGGCCAGTTTCTTGCCACGGGCAGGCAAGCGTGCTGGGACACATTATTGATTGGGAAAGAGAGAAGGGAGATGAACGCAAGGAGCAAGTGATACACACAGGGAGAAAAGGGGAAGGTGCCATTAATACTAGTAATGGTTGCCAACTAAAAATGAAAATAAGATTTCTAATATTTTTATAATCCTTCTAGCTTTCTTTTACTATTATATCTTATGAGTAATATTTTAATACCACATCCTTTTACATTATTAGAAAAATGTAATTTCTAGTTGGCAACTGTTGAATGCTTACCCCTTTTCTCCCTATTCATATCCCTTGCTCCTTGCTCACACCTCCCTCTTCGATTTCCCTATCGTCTGCCTTTAAAAGAGAGGTGGGGGAGTGGGGAGTAAAAAAGAGTATGGGGGGGCCCCCATACTCTTTTTTGAGGGAGGCCGTGTATTCTCATTTTAAGCTATTTAAAAACTCAACTCTGGGTGGAGGGTTCTCACTATTTTCATGGGATAAAAGGACTTTTAAATGAAGTAAAAAAATAATTCTTACAAATTAAGATATCTTCATTTATGATTTTTTAATACAACTTAGAACAAGCTCAATGCCATTTTAGCTTGGGGTAACTTTTGACATGTATTAGTCATATTTAACTCTTCTATTTAATTTTAATTTAAGGACATTTTTTTACTGAACCTAATTTAAAATGATAAATATTTTTTGATGAATAAAAATTGTAAATCTTTAGCTAATATATTTTTATCTAAAAACTTACTTTTTACTTTACCCCTGACATATCCTTTTCCCAGTTGTGTTGTCAAGTGCAATTTTTTTATAACCTTTCCCTCTATGAGAAAATTGACACAAGATATGTCAAAACTTATATTACCTTAACAGTTAACACCAATACAAAATTTGTCCTTTTTCAGTTGGGGGTTGTGGATTAGGGATATGGAAAGATATTATTGAAAATATCTTTCTAGATTTGAAATATTAAAATGTTTGAACTGATTGAGGGAGGGGTATTCTAAGCAGGATGGGAGGTGACATTAGGCTGTTTATTACACTAGTCCCCAAAGTTTTATAATAACTTTTTTTTATTTGTTAAATAAAAAACTTTGGGGACTTTTTATTAAATTTTGATTGGTTGAGTGTTCAAATGTTTCAACCCCTAATTGTAATCTAGAGATGAGTTATATTTTGTGTATCATCATTGGGAATGTACATCAATTTATTGGCCATTGTCTTATCCCTTTAGATCACTAGTTCTAAGCTTGATATCATTAAAACAAATTAATTTGTCATATGAGATTAAACCAAAACCTTATCTAAATTTATAATTACATATCCCTTTCCCTGTCAAGTGCAATATTTTTTATAACCTTGTCCCCCTATTTCAATCTCTCCCAATTAATCTCAATATTTTACATAACGCAACTAATTTTCTCAAAGTAAAATACCCCCTTCATCTAATTCAGTTAAAATTTTAAAGCAAGAACATCAATATTCAAAATCAACAAAGAAAAACATTACAAAAGATTTGTAAAGTCTTGTATCTCTGCCTGTTACTTTCCTATTTAGTAATTCTTATTTTAGGTGTTAGCATTTAGCATTTTAAAAATAGAATAATACCAACCTAAGACATTGGCATTGTTTTACTACAAAATTAAATTGAATTTGAACAAATTGAAAAAAAACAATATAAAAGTTTAATTAAAGCAAAGCATTATAGAACACATGTTCTACTGTATATAACCCAGCAAGGGATCAAAAGATTTTGTTTAAACATACATTTTTATTATTGTTTCCTTTTTTGATTTTTATATGCATGTGGCTCTACACAATTAAGAATAAATTTCAAAAAAACAATTCCATTTTTGACCATCAGTTATTGACCTGGAATAATAAAACATGATGGTTAAAAATACATGATTTAAGATACAATAAAATTGATTTTTTTCCGGGACATATTACTTATTTACAGGATTTTTTCCTTTCCTGCCAGAACCAATACAAAGCTAACGGGAAAATATTAGAAAAATTGTAAAATACATGCTTGTATTTTTTCAGAGAGAACATACCTTTAATATTTTAGGGAGGCATAGAGCAAAAAGTGCAGAATTGCTTTAAAAATCAACCTAAATATTTTATGCGTATACCTAAATCACCAGAGTACATGTGTCTCTGAATGAGTATGTGTGTGTGAGTGTGTGTGTGTGTTTACATGTGTGTGTGTGTATAATCAAATGTGTTAAACTTGTAGGAGTCACAGAAATTCAAAGTAAATTGGTTGCTATGCTAAATATGTGTTTCTCTCATCTCCCATTTTTTTTTTACAATATTTCTCTTTACTTAAACTTTATAAGCAAGGTGCACATTACAGAAAAATAACTGTTGAGCACATCCCACCCCGCCCTAATGTTTTGTATTTAAAATGTTGATTTTTATTCTATGCTTAACTCCTGTGGGGTAATAATCCAGCAGGGCTTGTACCTGAGGTGCCTTAATCCTGGTTGATATACTGAGTACACTATATAATTATAACCTAACCTTATTTTCAATTTATTTAAATATTAAGGTTGGGGGTGGGGGGGGGGGATGGTGATCATCAAGACACTTTGTTTGAGGCAGAGAGAGAGAGAGGGGACAAAAATCTGTTTATTTCACTAGTCCCAAAAGTTTTAGAATAATATTTTCTTGTTCAATAGCTTACCAACTTTGGGGACTTAACTAATTTGAGTGTTTAAATGTTTCAACCACAAATTAAATTCCAACTACAGAAGGGGTAATTTAGTGGGTCATCATTGGGGATATGTTTTTAATTTATCCACCATTGTCTTATCCTTTTAGAACCCTGACTTTGAGGAATATTTGAAATAAATTGAATGAGCACATGGTGTAGTTCTGGCAGAAAAGTTTTTCTAAATCTTCATCTCAAATACATACAAACAACCCATGTGGACTAACAAATTTCAGCCAATAACAATTCAGGACCTTTGAAAACTATCCAATCATAGAAGAAATACTTTAAAAACCCACGTTGGCTTTTGGCCCTTTCTTCAAAAATTTGAACCCTTGTAAATAATCCCCCCACCCCCCTGTTGTTTCAGTGTGTGTGTGTGTCTGTTTATGAGTATGGGTAATCTCTCTTTTACAAATGTTGGAACTGCACTTTGAAAACTTGACAAATTTACCCATTTTAAATAGTTAAATAGATAGATAGATAGGTTGTATTTTATAACTTACATTTTTAAATTGCAACAAATTATGAAATGTATATAGCGAGGGGGAGGGAGGTGGGGGTATTTTTTGTATAAGTGTGAGTACATTTGATTCTCTGCATAAAATCATCAGCGTATTTGCGTCTCTCTTTGTATGTGTGTGTGTGTGCGTGTCTGTTTATGTGTATGTGTGTGTGAGTGTGTGTATGTGGTATTATTCTCCCTTTCTTATATTATATTTGAATCCCTCTTTCGAACTTGAAAATTGGACCCATTTTGAATAGTTAGATAGATAGATATTCACTCTTTCTTCATTTATTTGAACCCCTATAAAGAAGAATATCCCTTTCCTGTTGTATTAGTGTGCGAGTCTTTTTGTATTCTCTATCTAAAGTGTTTGGGAATCTACTACAGACTTATCCTAATAATAAAGTAACATGGTGTGTGTTTGTCTGTCTGTTTGTTTTTACCAAATAATCTTGGTAACCGCTGAACTGATTGGGTTCTCCTTAATAGGGTAACTTCTTATAGACCATGGGAAGGTTTATATTTATAACTATTTGGGGGGAGGATACCAACACCCTCCCAAGATAAATCACAAAAAACTTGGAAAAAAAATTTTTAAGTAGAGACTAGAGAATGCAACCTAAAAAATATTTACATATCTATAATAAAAAGTAGACCGATGTCTGTTTGTCTGTTGTACTGAAGGATCTTAATAACCTTTGAACTTTACAGGGTAGCTTCTCATAGGTCTCGGGAAGGTTTATAACTATTTTCTTGTGGGGTGGGACAGCCCCAATTCCCCCACAAAATAAAAATACCTTCCTCCCCCCAAAATGAAAATTTCTTTTAAAAACTAAAATCAAAAATATTTACATCATCAAAAGCTTAAATAATAAGATTAAGATTTGTAGACCTCATAAAAAACTTTTTTGTCTATCAATTGGGCATATTTCCATTTAATTCTTTTATATAGCTACAAGTTGCATATTAGCTTCCCATACCCTTTAAAATCATCAGAGTATTTGCGTCTCTGTGTATGTGTGTGTCTGTTTATGTGTTTGTGTGTGTGAGTGTGTATATGTGACCTATTCTCCCTTTCTTAAAAATGTTTAAACCCCTCTTTGAAACCTTTAAAAATTGGCCCATTTTGAATATTTAGATAGATTGTAAGCATACACATGCTTAGAAAATTATTACATAACCCGATGTATTTTATAACTTACATTTATAGTTGCCACAAATTATAAAATGTATGTATATTTGAAAGTGTGTGTGTGAGAGAGAGAGAGGTGGGGGGAGGGGGGCTATTTTTGTATTAGTGTGTGCTTCCATTTGTATTCTCCATTAAGAATCATCAGAGTATTTTTGTGTGTGTGTGTGTAATTTGACCTATGTATATATGGGTCACACAACTCAATAGAGATAGATAGATAGAAAAATAGAGAGAAATAAAAAGGGTGTTTGTTAAGATTTCTTATATGCTAAGATAGACTTTTTGCTATGCTTAATCCCTTTAGCCAATAACCAAAAGAGAGAGAGAGGGGTTGGGGGGGGGGGGGGGAGAGAGTGAATAAAAGAAAGAGGGAGATGTAGAAATAAAGGAAAGATATCCAAATACTGGATATTTACTATATTATTAAAGCGGAGCCTTTCGGTAAATTTTGAAATGTACTCACTACTGCTACTACAGGTACATGACATATAAAATTGTACCTACTGCTACTTTTATTGAGTTCTAAACATCTTGTGGTAATAATCCCATGGCTTTAATAAGGGTGCCATAACTGATTTATCATTTAAGTTGGAAGGTTTCTAAATTTTTACTATTAGGAAATCAGAAACTACAGGGAGCTTAAATTGTATTGTTTATCTGTGTTTGTATGTTTGTGTTTATGTGTGATTCAAGAGGGGCATTTTAGGTGTAGGAAGTAAAAGGGTATTTGATTGTTTACATAAGAATAATATATAAAATGTGTTCCGTTCGTTTTCATACTATTATTAGGGGGGGGGGGGGGAGTGGAGAGGGGTTCTGAAATAATTGTTTAATTTCAATTATTTCAAAAGTGCATAATTATTTAATTTAAACATATAGAAATGGAAGAATATGTTGTAAAAAAATAATTTTAAATTCATGTTATTTTAGTTCTAGATTTTATGTTTAATAGTTGTTAATAATCTTAGTTTGTTAGTTCGTACAAACTAATATTGTATTATTGCAGGGATCTAAAAGGATAAGACAATGGGTGATAAATTTATGTACATTCTGTAGAATAAAAAGTTTCATCAGTTTACTAATAGAAATCTTCCCTGGCGAGTAAAATTCAATAGAACTAAATACTTCAAACCATTTCAAATATTTCCTATAACAAGACATCAGAACTCTATGAAAGCATCAAACTTAAAAGGCCCCCCCCCCCCCCTGAACAAATACCCTTTCTCTCTCTCTTTATCTATCTATCACTAGGGCTTATAACATTTAGCATAGCAACAAATTTAAACACAAGTGATCATACACACACACACATCTATATACATACAGAGATGCCTATACTCTGAATTTTTAACAGAGACCCCCCCCCCCTTCTCTCACTCTCGCATGCTCTCTCTATCTATCTATCTATCACTAGGGCTTATAACATTTAGCATAGCAACAAAATTTAACACAAGTGATCACACACAGACACATCTATATACACAGACACACACAGAGATGCCTATACTCTGAATTTTCAACAGAGATCCCCCCCCCCCCTCCTAACAAATCCCCTTTCTCTCTCTCTCTCATGCTCTCTCTATCTATCTATCTATCGCTAGGGCTTATAACATTTAGCATAGCAACAAATAAAAAATAAAATAAAAGTGATCACACACACATCCATATACACAGACACACACACACACACAGATGCAAATCAATAGAATGTATGTATTAGTATGTCCATCCGTTCGTTTTCTCCGTTAAGAATCATCAGAATATTTGGGTATCTGTGTATGTGTGTATGTGTGTGTGTGTCTGTTTATGTGTGTGTGTGTGTGAGTATTATCACAACATTTTTTCCCTCCATAAAATCCTGAATTCTAATTAGCCATTATATTCCCTTTAAATTTGGCTGGTAACACAAAAAAAATTGTGTGTGTGTATGTGTACGCGCGTTTTTTAGTGTGCATGTGTATTTCATGACGGAAATTTTAGGTGTTATGAGAATAATATATAAAATGAGTTCCGTTCATATTCATACATGTTTGACTGTTTGTGTGTGTGTGTGTGTGTGTGTGTGTGTGTATGTGTTATTCTCCCTTTCTTAAAGTGTTTGAACCCCTCTTTGAAAACTTGAAATTGACCTATTTTGAATAAATTGCCAAAATGTATGTATAATAGAAAGTGTGTGTGTGTGACAGAGAGAGGAGGGGGGTATTTTTATATTAGTTTGTGCGTCGGTTTGTATTCTCCCGTAAGTATTCCCACAGATAACAGCTTCTCCTCTCTCCCTCCCTTCTTCCCCCAACTGTTGTTGCAGAGACTGTCACAGCTCTCTGATGAAGTCTTACCAACAACAGAGTTGAGATCCCCAACATATTCACATATAAAACAGCATATTTTCAATAATTGGTAGAATTTAATTTTTTTTGCATAATTGCCTATAAATACTTAAACCTTCTACCCCTAGCCTCTAGGGGTTTTCCTTAAGAAGACAGGGGAGAAAAAAGTTTAAACCCCTACTAAGAAATATATAACGCTTCAGTAAAAGCATAACCCTTTTCAAACTTTATATTTCAATATATTTAACTTCATTAGAAATAATGACATTTTTTTAAAAATTGACTGAAAAAATAGAGGCCAAATAGTTTTACTTTCTCTAGAGAGAGGGGACATTTCACTGTTTATTACATTAGTCCCAAAAGTTTGTAATAACATTTTCTTAATGGTTGATTTAATAACTTTGGGGACTCAAGTGAATTTTGATTGGTTGGTTTATTATGTTGACTGTTCAAAAGTTTCAACAAATATAATTATAGTCTACTGAAGGAGTCATTTTGTGCATCAGCATAGGGGATGTACATCAATCTATTAGCCAGTATCTTTTTAGATAATCGCGTTTTCCCTACTTTCAATTGCAATTTGATGTTTTCTTGTAGTATATTTTGTTAGGGACCTTTCTACACCAATTCCTTACAAGCGTTGCGTCAACGTCTTTTTCTCCCCTTGTTCTATCCTTCCCAATTATGCTTGGCTTATCCCTCCTCTTAATTCCAATTCCCTCTTCCTATCCTTCCAAAAAGAACCCTCCTTATCAACACTTAAAACTTAAATGAATTTGCTGGCTTTCCAAACACACACACACAAAGCCTCACATACACACAGGTACTTCACAATCACAGACAGAATCATGAAAATTATTGAACAATAACCCAAATGTCAAGGGCCCCTATCCTCTAAAATGACCATACTTTATGTAATTATTTTTTGGGCCCTGGAATATCAGTTTTATTGTTAAAAGAATAATTTTGGAAATAATTTTTTAACATGTTCATTTCAAAAAATTATTTAATAAAATCTTTTAAAAATGCATTTAAATAATTTTAATTAGTGATAAATTTTCTGATAAATCCAGGGCCCCAGGTATATGTGTGTGGGGGGGGGGGTGGTCTGTGTATGCTTAGGTTTGCTTTCCTTATCAAATTAATACTTTCACTTTTGCGTCGATGTCTCTGTGAATATTATCATTACAGTATCTAGTTGTTAGAATTTTAAAAAATGCATCCTTTAATTCTCCTTTATAGTGAAGCTTCTAATAGGTCCAGAAAAAGTTTTTTAACTGTTTTGGGGAAGGGTATGTTTCACCCTTAAAATATAATATGACCCCCCCCCCCCTATTGTGTCTTGTCCTTGTTAATGCTGCAATGTCAGGCTTCATACAATAATGAATAAACTAACAGTATTATAAATCTTTGGGGACTAGTCTTATAAACAGTCCATTGTCCCCTCTCTATCTGGGTCCATTGAAAGCCTATAAAATGACGTCATACTGGCCTTCCATTGGTTAATTAAAATGTATTCAGGGCTGCCATTGGTCAATCAAAATGTATACTGGCCTACCATTGGTCAATAATATATATATATATATATATATATAGGTCTACCATTGGTCAATCAAAATGTATACTGGCCTGCCATTGGTCAATTAAAATGTATACTGGCCTGCCATTGGTAAACTAGTCTGTGTTTTAACATCATTATGTACAAAATAACCCCCCCCCCCCCACCCAGAAAAAGTTAACCTTATGGTTGAAAATTGATATTTATTTTGTAAAGAATAACAGCCCCAATATTCCATATATATAACTTTGTCCATATCAATTAAGCTTTGTTGTAACTTATTATTATTATATGCATTAAAATATAAATACACAATTGCAGGCCAGTAAACATTTTTATTGACCAATTGTAGAACAGTATACATTTCTATTGACTAATTGTAGACCAGTATATAGATATTAATTGACAAATGATAGGCCAGTATACATTTTGATGACCAATGGTAGGCCAGTTTATATATATATATTAATTGACAAATGATAGGCCAGTATACATTTTGATTGACCAATGGTTGACCAGTATATATATATATTAATTAACAAATGATAGGCCAGTATACATTTTGATTGACCAATGGTAGACCAGTATATATATATATTAATTGACCAATGATAGGCCAGTATACATTTTGATTGACTAATGGTACACCAGTATATATATATATTAATTGACCAATGATAGGTCAGTATACATTTTGATTGACCAATGGTAGACTAGTATATATATTTTTATTAATTGACAAATGATAGGCTAGTATACATTTTGATTGACCAACGATAGGCTAATATATATATATATATATATATTAATTGACAAATGATAGGCCAGTATACATTTTGATTGACCAATGGTAGACCAGTATATATATATATATTGATTGACAAATGAAAGGCAAGTATACATTTTGATTGACCAACGATAGGCCAGTATATATATATATATATATTAATTGACAAATGAAAGGCCAGTAAATATTTTGATTGACCAATGATAGGCCAGTATACATTTTGATTGACCAATGGTAGACCAGTATATATAAATATTAATTGACAAATGATAGGCTAGTATACATTTTGATTGACCAATGGTAGACCAGTATATATATATATTAATTGACAAATGATAGGCCAGTATACATTTTGATTAAACAATGGTAGTCCAGTATGTATATATATTAATTGACAAATAATAGGCCAGTATACATTTTGATTGACCAATGATAGGCCAGTA
Source organism: Acartia tonsa (assembly GCF_053477335.1). Lineage (NCBI taxonomy): Eukaryota > Metazoa > Arthropoda > Copepoda > Calanoida > Acartiidae > Acartia > Acartia tonsa. Next base: position 20,136,782 of record NC_137274.1, read on the forward strand.
TACATTTTGATTGAACAATGGTAGTCCAGTATTTATATATATTAATTGACAAATAATAGGCCAGTATACATTTTGATTGACTAATTGTAGACCATTATACTTTTGAATTGACTAATGATAAACCAGTATACATTTTGATAAACCAATGGTAGACCAGTATACTTTTTGAATTGACCAATGATGGGTCAGTACTACTGTAGCTACTATTATGATGATTGTTGTCATCCTTGTTTTTCTTTCAGAATCAAAGTAATATTTTTGGCTATGGGGGGCTGGACTCAAGCTCTGGCTGATAACCTTGGCGGCACTGAAGCAGGTACACCTGTCTATCTGTCTGTCTATCTATCTGTCTATCTGTCTGTCTGTCTTATCTATCTTTGGGGGGCTGGACTCAAGCTCTAGCTGATGACCTTAGCGGCACGGAAGCAGGTACAACTGTCTGTCTGTCTGTCTGTCTATCTGTCTATTTGTCTGTCTGTCTGTCTGTCTTATCTATCTATGGGGGGCTGGACTCAAGCTATAGCTGATAACCTTGGCGGAACTGAAGCAGGTACAGCTGTCTGTCTGTCTGTCTATCTATCTGTCTATCTGTCTGTCTGTCTGTCTGTCTGTCTGTCTGTCTGTCTGTCTGTGTGTCTGTCTGTCTGTCTGTATGTCTGTCTGTCTGTCTGTCTGTCTGTCTGTGTGTCTGTGTGTCTGTCTGTCTGTCTGTCTGTATGTCTGTCTGTCTGTCTTATCTATCCACTTGATTATAACTGGTTTTCACTTATAGTATCCGCGGAAAGCTGCCTATAATAATATAACGTCTCTTTATTTAGAATCAACGGTCAAACAGTATGTCTTTTAAACTTTTAATATTAGAACCGGTTCACGTTCATAATATCCGCGGAAAGCTGTCTGTAATAATACAACAAACTCTCTTTTATATTTAGAATCAACGGCCCCACAGTAAGGCTTTTAACCGTTTAATATCCGCTGAATTAGAACCGGTTTTCACTTATAATATCCGTGGAAAGCTGTCTATAAGAAAATAATGTCTCTTCATTTAGAATAAACAGTAAAAAAGTGTATGGCTTTCAATCCGATTAATATTCACTTATATAATATCCGCGGAAATCTGTCTATCCTATAATATAAAGTAATAAGCTTTTTTTGTTAGTAGCGAAGGATCTCGCTAACCGCTGAACCGATATGGTTCTTCTTTACAATGAAGCCTCTTACAGGTTATGGGATGGTTTTACGCTATTTAATTTTTCAAAAATAAGTCTGGGTATGGTTTTGGGCTATTTTTCTTCCCTTAGAATAAACAAAGCCCCTAGATGCTAGGGGCGCAGCAGCTAGTAATACTATAAAGTATCTATTTTTTTTATTTTTAAGTGTATGGCTTTAAAACCGATTAATATCCTCTAGATTAGAACTTGTTTTCACTTATAATATCCGCGGAAAGCTGTCTTTAATTGTTTTTTTTTTATTCAGGATCAACGGCCCAACAGTATGGCTTTAAACCGTTAAAACCTGGTGGATTTAAAACTTGTTTTCACTTAATTATCCGCGAAAAGCTGTCTTTAATACTATAGCATCTCTCCTTTCAAATTTAGAATCAACGGCCCAACAAATATGGCTTTGAAACCGATTAATATCCGCTAGATTAGAACTTGTTTTCACTTTCATAATATCCGCGGAAAGCTGTCTTTAATACTATAACAAACCCTCTTTTATATTTAGAATCAACAACCCAACATATATGGCTTTGAAACCGATTAATATCGGCTGGATTTAAAACTTGTTTTCACTTATAATATCCGCGGAAAGCTGTCTGTCTATATACTATAATATCTCTCTTTCAGAATCAACGGCCGGACAGTTTAACGGAAAGGGCTGGCAGCGGTATAAAGTTGAAGAACCGGCCAAGTGGAAAGACTGGCGGCAGCAAAAAGCTGTGGCTTTAAATAACCGCTGCTGCTGATACGCTCCTCCCTAGTTATCAAGTCAACTAAATATATGTTTGGATGAGGTCAGTATCCCCAGTTATGATTGACAAAATTAACTTTTCTTTAGATTAATATTATTAGTTGAAAAGTTGGGACACTACTAGATTGGAACCAATAGATAAGGGTACTTAAAGTCTTTAATAAGCCCAACAAATAAGAAACTATCATCCAATAAGGTCAGCTTCCCGAATTATGATAAACCAAAGTACCCCTCCTGTAGATTAGTTGAAATAAGGTTAGCTTTGTTGTAATTTACAGTCCCTCCCTTAAAATATCTAATTAAATATTCCTCGGCCACTGGGTTATAAGTAGGTAACAATATGAGTACCCAAAGTTTTTAAGCCATAACGAGGCTATAAAACTTTGGGTACCAGTGTAAATTACAGTCCTTCTCTGCATGATAATATCTTGACTAAACTCTTTCTTGGTCACTGTGTTATAGGTAGGTTAACAATAAAAGTAACCAAAGTTAAGGCTAAACAACAAGTTTAATTTACGGCTATGCATTCAAAGGGGGTAAAGAGATTTTATTATTCATGGAAAATTGTCTGTAATACGTGCCATTACACGATTTTTCAGTATGTATGACTGAATCGGTTCTAATCCAGCGGATATTAATATAGGTTTTGAAGCCTTACTGGAAAAATTGTATTATTATTCTATGCCTTGTGTGTTTAGGTCATATGATCGGTTCCTTAAGTTTTACCCGGAGGAATCATATCTGGCTAAATTAATAGGTACCCAAACTTTTTACTTGGACTAAAGCCTCGTACTTTGAGTACATTTATTGAATGTTGGTTGAATGGTTTAAAATAGAAAAGTCCAAGCAATTCAACAGATTATTCTAATCTACAGAAGGGGTAATTTTGTTTATCATTAGGTACTAACCTTATTTATTTTTAGTAGAGAAGCTACTCTATGAGTCACTTTGTCTGTCCGACAATAATGGTTGGCGATTTTAGTTTATCTATACATGTAAGAATTGTCCTATTGATTTCAAACTGTGCAAGATGATTCCTATAACAGATAGGTACAATTTAGAAAGCGTAGCATCTTTATAATTGTTACCACAAAGTCTGTACATTAATTAATTGTTGACAACTTTTTGTAAGATTGATTTGTTTTTTGTGTTACTTGGTTCTTTAAAGACAAATTTTCACGGATATTAAAATTTGATAAACATTGACTAAGCCCAATTTTGTACCACTTTTGACGTCATATTCTCCATCTCTTTTATAGGCGTTTCTTTCACACTTCTCCTCTTATTTTATGACGTCACAGGAATCAAAAGTGGTACAGATTGGGCTTCGTCTAAACATTTTCAAAAAATATTTTTTTAGCTTCAAAAATAAGAAAATTACAGCTGTTTGAAATTTGTAAGTAAATAGGACCTAAAAACAAAGATTGTTGAATAAAAGGGTGAAGGAAGCGAAAATTGAATTTGACTCACTTATAGTCGGAAATACATTATCAAACAGGGGACATGCACAACATTTTTGAGCCCTCTAGCTCTAATGGGAACTGAGGAAATAGAGGGGGCGTTGAACGCCCCCCTCCCCTCCCCCCCAACCACTAAAGTTGCGACAAGGGGCCCAACTGTTAAGAGTTAAAGTCGTTTGCATAAATTATTTTAGCCAGCTACAAGGTTCACTTTATTAGAGGTTGAAAGAAATCACAACTAAACAGAAACTGTTAATTTATAGATAGATTGATAGATAGATAAAAAGATAGATAGGTAGATAGATAGATAGATAGATAGATAGATAGATAGATAGATAGATAGATAGATAGATAGATTGATAGAAACTGGTTCTTCTTTATGTCCTGAAATTTATAGATAGATTGATAGATAGATAAAAAGATAGAAAGATAGATAGGTAGATAGATAGATAGATAGATTGATAGAAACTGGTTCTTTCTTATGACCTGAAATTTATAGATAGAATGATAGATAGATAGAAAGACAGATAGATAGGTAGATAGATTTAGTCAGGGATCTAAAGGGATAAGACAAGGCCTTGGCTAACAAAACTGGTATTAATCATATGACTTTTAATTTAATATTCGTGGACAATTGTCTGTAGTACGAGTCTATACATAATTTTCTAGTATGGCTGAGAATCAGTTCTATCTTATCCAGCTGATATTAATTAGTTTCGAAGCCATACTGGAAATATTATTTTTGCAGATACGGCAGAAAGCTGGTGATTGCACCGCCCCCTTGGTTGGGATGATCCTAGGCCACGGCATTTCCCTGCTGAACCTTTACCTGTGGTATTTACCAGCTGAGATTATGCTCTTCAGCATGTTGTATTCCTTGTTTGGCGTTTTTTTCACCTTTTTTTGTAGGTAATGGATTTTGTTTATAATGGATATATTATTACTTGGATGTTGCAGCAGATTTTTCTGTACTCTGATAATGTGAAACTTGTAGCTTATTTACCAAATCCCCTCGCCTCCTACTGGATGAATAAATAAGGAAAATTGTAGCAATCTAAATTAATTTTCCCCTAGTAATATATCCACTTATCCATTGTATTTTATTAGCTAAGCTAAATCAACAATGATAAACAAAATTACCCCTTCTGTAGATTTACAAAGTTTTCAAAATGTTAGCTAAAAGAGGTTTAATATAAGTTCCCAAAGTTTTAATGCCAACACATTGATATATCGACTGTATAAAACTTTGGGTACTAGTATAATTAATAGTCCAATGTCACCTCCCTCCCTTCCCAAATATTTTCAAACATTTTTATATATTTAGTGTATCATTTCTGATCCACCATGGAGGGAGGTGTCATTGGGCTGTTTATTACACTAGTCCCCAAAGTTTTAGAATAACATTTTCAAATTCGTTGGCTCAACAACTTTGGGTACAACTACTTAAATTTAATTTTTATTTACTGTTTCTTTAAGTTGAATTCCAAAACGTTTCAACAACACATTTTAATCTACAGAAGTAGTAATTATGTGTATGATCATTGGGGATGTACATTAATTTATCGGCCATTGTCTTATCCCTTTAGATCCCTGTCCTGCAATACTTGTAAAGTTAAAGTAAGTACTTTTCCTACGGAATAATAATCAGATTTTTTCTCGTATTTATTCGAATCCGGTGGATAGGAACCGGTTCTCATCCATACGAAAAAACTATGTCTAGCACCGTATTACATCCAGCTTTCTACGAATATAAAAATGTACAATTATAAGATTAAAACTAGTTTTTATAGCCCTGAGGTGCTGAAGGTTATACATTCTATATCCGCGGAAAGCCGTTTATAATAAGATGCGAGAAATAACTATTATCATATACTTTTGTAAAAAAGTAACAGGATGTTTGTATGCAAGAGATCTCTCTAGCCACTGGACTGATATGGTTCTCCTTGTATGCAAGAGATCTCTCTAGCCACTGGACTGATATGGATCGCATATATCCCTTTAGATCCCTGTCCTGCAATACTCGTAAATTAGTATCAAATTAGGTTGCTAACATGGACATGATTTATTGGTCAGCACATCCATCCAGTAGGAGGGGAGGGGATGAGGTAAAGGGGATGGATGGTTAGGGGGATATATTTATTTTAGCCAGCTATGAGTTTCACTTTATTAGAGTGCATGAATGTCTAGCGTGAGATCCAAGTAATAATATTTCCATTAAACGCCATTATAAGTTTAAACCTTTGTTCAGGGGAGGGGGGTAAGGGTTAAATGCTTCCTATTGGTCACTGTTAAAAATTCTCTGCATAAATTATCGATGTCGTTATTTCATTGGTTTAATTGTTCATAGGTATCTTAGGGTTAAACACTAAACGCCATTTAAATTTACCAGAGTTCAGAGGGGGGGGAGGGGGGTGAAGGTATAAATGCCTCTTATTGGTCACTGTTAAAAATTCTCCGCTTAATTTATCGATGTCGTTATTTCATTGGTTTAATTAGTCTTAGGGTTAAACACAAAACTCCATTATTGAAAGCGAAAGGGTTGTAAGTAACGGATAGCTCTTTTTGTAAATTTAGGCAAGTTAGAATTGTCCTTTTGGTTCCAAACTTTGCATGATGATTCCTATAGGAGTTGGGTGCAATGTAAAAAGCGTAGCAACTCTATGGTCATTACCAAAATGTCCGTATGTCCATTTTAAACATGTTGAATTTTCATTTTTTTACATCAAATTTTTGTATGTTACAATTATCATATTCATTAGATTTTTGGAATACTTATTCCTATTACAACAAGGTACAATGTTATAAGCAAAGCATCTCTATAATTAAGTCCTAAAAATGTAAGTATGTCCTTAAATATTTTGTATTTATACAGTTTTGCAACAAATTTACTTACAATTTTGTTTATACTTATGCTATATAATCTACTTATTCAGTTCTGACAATCTACAAGTGTTAATGTTCTTTTGTCCTACCGTTTCAGAGCTTTGCTTTTATGGACATTGTCATCCTTGTTGGTTTTACTTTACCTGAGTTTTATTCAGTGAGGGAGACAATGGGATATTAATTTGAGTAGTCCACAAAGTTTACTTATTCATTAACCATGTTTGCAAATTTGTAAATTTGGAGGGGGAATCTTTTCTTTTTGGGGCGTGGTTGTGCCTCAAGGCTCAACCGCCACAAGAAAATAGCTTAAAACCATCCCAGTACCAGTAGGTTTATTCCCTGAAGAGTGAAACCCAATTGGTTTAGCTTTTACCGAGATCTTAAGCTTCAGATGGACAGACAGACAGACGGCCATACAGACGGACAGATATTGTTCTACTTTGTATTATAGATAAATGGTTGTATTTCTATAATAATCATCACATTATTTTAATTTGTGTTTTATTTTTCAGGAAAATGGTTCTGTAATTTCTGGTCTTACCAGAGTTGTATCACATCAAGGAGAGAGAAGACCAATGGTAGACCAGTATACATTTGAACTGATCAATGTTAGGCCAGTATACATTTGAATTGATCAATGTTAGGCCAGTATACATTTTTATTGACAAATGATAGGCCAGTATACATTTTGATTGACCAATGATAGATCATTATACATTTGAATTGACCAATGATGGGCCAGTATACATTTTGATTGACCAATGATAGGCCAGTAAACATTTTGATTGACCAATGATAGATCATTATACATTTAAATTGACCAATGATGGGCCAGTATACATTTTGATTGACCAATGATAGGCCAGTAAACATTTTTAAGTGATCAATTGTAGGCAAGTATACATTCTGATTGTTAGCGGATCTTATGAAAGTTTAATACATTATGTAGACATGTAAGAAAAGCTTAAGTTTAAATTTTGAAGTCTCTAAGTTAAAAATTGCGGTCACAGGAGCCTTTTAAAGTTTTCTGGAGACCTGGAGGATCAGGACCTGCAGGATCATACCTGGAACCTGAAATTGGCTTGAACACCTGTACTTCATATGAGGATGTACTACTAGAGGATATTTAAGTATTTTGGTAAGATAAAATGCTTTGTTTAAATAAAAAAAAATGCTTGCTCTTTATCGGAATTACCCTGCCAGGTTTGCTGGCATCCTGGGCCCGCCAGGATGGAGATATTAAAAAAATTCCAACTCTCAGTTATGTGTCATACCAATTCTTTAAAAATCCCGCAATTTGGGCTCTGTATCTTTCACACAGAGAAATTGAGATAGAAAAAAACGTTCAATGACCCCCCCCCCCCCCGATTGTTAAGGGTTAAAAATAAGATCAAGGGTTAAAACTAAGCACATCATTAATCCAAATTGGCAAATACATTAAAATTAAGATATCTTTGTGTATCCCGTCCTCACAGGCTAGGTAGGTATACAGGAAAATACGTTGAAGGACAACTCTAACATGCCTAAATTAATGGGAATAACTATCCGTCATGGACAGTTGAAAAGAGGGACTTACTGACAGACTGACCCTAATTTTATAAAAGTAACAATTATGTTTTGATTTCAGAAAATAGTTTATGCTGGATGGTATCAACTATTTACCTAACATTGGTGGGGCCTGGATGTTTAGGGGGGGACCTTACACACCCCCACAGAAAACTAGAGAATCCCCAATATCAAGAGGTATGCTAAGCATAGTTGTACAGCTACTTTATAATTTAATATTGTCCATATAGACAGTTTTATTTTTAATATCAAAACTCCCCTGTTCGGAATTTCATTACTGTATAACACTTTACTGTATTTGAACAAGAGTTAAAACAGCACTAGTCTTCCTTATTGGGTCCAGGGAAGGCTGGGATATAATCGTTATTTTGCCAAGTATAGCAACAACCTAGAGTGCCGTCAAACAGAAATGGCCATTATCTTGTAATATATGGGGAAATAGTGTCTGTTTAGAATAAAACAAATATGTGCGCTTATGGAATTATACAAAATTCTGCGTTTTTGTCTCGTCCAGTAGCGCATCCGCTCGTGTTTGGAGAGGTGATAGGTTCGAATCTTAGCTTAATACAGCGTTATGACTAAAGACATTAACAATGGTTCCTGCTGCTGCTATGTCAGGTGCATGACATTAATATTTGGAGTAGTAGGGAGAATGTCATGGCCCAAAACACATGCACAACTCATTAACATGTACAGTTAGAACTTCCAGACATATGTCGAGCAATCAAAGAGTTTAGTATTACTTTACCTAATACATTGGTGTTTAGACAGAAAAAGAGAGCGAGATTGGCTTGCCTCAGTTATCCTCGGTTATGTTGGACTTTGTCATGTCATGTGTTCAGCAGCTGTCTTACCAGTATGACTTAATACACAGGTATACAACTTTTATAAAAAGCCTCGCCCTCTATCATATATTTTTTAAGTTCAATTAAAATGCTGTGATACTTTGTTTCTGCTAGCAGAAAAAGTAAATATCAGCAGAACTCTTATGATATGTTCACAAGTATATGTCCTCATGTGGTGCGTCAAGTAACATTAAATAGAATAACTCTTTCCCCATGAATCACATGTAAATGGTTCTTCCTTTTTCCAGCGATTTAGTGGGTTTCTCTTGACATATGATTAAACAACAATCATTTCCCTGGATGTTTTGTGTTGTCTAGTGCTCCTTGTTGATTATTGTGTTGTAACAATGTCGAGCAATTAAAGAGTTTAGTAATACTATTTAGGACACCTGCTATTAGTGGAGAATAACTCCAGAAGGGCAAATAAACTCCTGGCAAATATTACAGTCTTAAACAGGTTAGTTAGGACACCTGCCCTGTGAAGGATAGAGTTACTTAAGGTAATATAACTCCAGCAGGGCATTAAAACTCCTGGCAAGAACTACAGTACTTGACAGGTTAGTTAGTTAGGACACCTGCCATATAAATGATAGATAGACAAGCAGTAGTTCTAACTGTTTTCTGGTCCTGATAGAGAATAACTCCAGCAAGTTTGGACGGACAGACAGACCATAGATTTATAATCTGATACCCAAAGTTTTATAAACTGGTACCCAAAGTTTTATAATCCGGTACCCAAAGTTTTATTTGTATAAGGTTCAACCTTAATTATAGAGCTATCTGTTATGGATGGACAGGCGGACCAACCCTATTTATTGAAAAGCTTAGATTTCAACAAATATCTTACCTATATAACATATTGAATTTTTTCATTGTCATTTTTAAAAAAATAATCTTCTCTGAAAATATTAGTTAGCCACCAAATATGAGTATGGAAATACATGTATTGTACAGTATAGTATGGAATACAGTAGTGAAGTATAATACAGTATTACAATAAATTATGCTTACCTCACAATTACAAGGCAGTTTCACACCAAAATGCTTCCCATTATAATAACATTTTCTATCATTTTTACTCATTTCTGAAAAAAAAATAGTTTTAAAAAATATATCTCACTTTCCGCAGATGTAAAATGATTGTACATTTTTATATTGATAGAAAACTGGATATATAATGTTAGACATAATTGTTTAGTATGTCTGGGAACCGATTCTAATCCTTTTTAATTTGCCAAATCTCTATTCCTCCCCTGAGGGTCCTCTTCTTGATAATAACTTTAATCTTGGGGCTGGGTTCTGGGTTGGGGTTCAGGGTTGGGGCTTCAGGTTGTTTGAGCATTGGTTGTTCAGGTTGTTGGTGCATCGGTTCTTGGAACAGAGTTTCTTCATCATCTTCCGGGAGGAATAATTCAAGCATACTCTGATCATCGTCACAACAGTAACAATGACCAGAGTACACCTGACCCGCCTTTCTACTCTTCGCTGACTACAAGATAGATAGATAAATAGATATGTATATACACAGATAATTAGGTTTATAGATGTACATATTCATAGACACTTGGACAGATAGATTGGTAGATTAATAGATTGTTAGATATATGAACAGATAGATAGATAGATGAACAGATAGATCTGATAGATGAATATATAGATAGATAGATAAATAAATAGATAGATGAACAGATTGATAGATAGATGAACAGATAGATAGATGAACAGATAAAGAGATAGATAAACGAACAGATAGATAGATAGATAGATAGACGCACATATAGATAGAAAGATAGATGAACTTATAAATAGATAGATAGACATATAAACTATCTATCTGTAATAACTTACTAGGTAATTTACTGTGACCTCCTCTCCTGGTTGTATGTCTCTTACAGTTTTACAGCCCACAACCTTTTTCTCCTTCACCACTGTGTACCTTAACAATATCTCTGTCAAACAGGGGAATTTTCACAAGAAAAAATACTCTTTGTCTGGATGTTAGTGTATTTATCAGTCTGTCTGCTGCAATATTTACAAAAAAAAAGTTCTATATGTAGATGGATAAAGTGTCTCAAAAATCAGCCATATGACGTCATTAAAATGAGGGAGATGAGAGGAGAAGTGGGAAAGAAAACCCCTTACTTACTTACAAAAGAGAGATGGATAATCCCTCATTTTTATGACGTCACATAGCTGATTTTTGAGACACTTTGTCGGGCCTCCTGTGACCGCAATTTCTGACTTGGAGACTTCAAATTTTAAACTTAGGCTTTCTTTATATGTCTACATAACATATTAAATTTCATAAAAATCCGCCATTTTTTTCCAGCGACTGCCAACTGTGGCGGCTAGTAACTGCAAAGTACAGCTGCGGCCGCTGAAATTTATGTTTTAAGATTTCTAATATAAAATTTACATAAAGATAAACATTTTCTGAAAAAATAGTTTTTCTAGCTTTAAAAATCGAAAAATGACAGCCGTTTGAAATTTTTAAGTAAAAAAGAACCTAAACACAAAGGTTGTTAAATAAAAGGGTGGAAGAAGCGAAAATTGAATTTGACTTATTAATAGTCGGAAATTTATTATCAAACATTAGATATGCACAACATTTTTTTGCCCTCTAGCTCTGATATAAGCTGAGATAAAGGTAAGGGTAAGGGGCTAGACTATTAAGGGTTAATATCCAGTGGATTAGAACTGGTTCTCATCCATACGAAAAAATATGTCTTTGTTATCCAGTTTTCTATAAATAAATAAAGCTGTTTATAATAGGATGTGAGAAATAACTATTCTGTGTGTAAGTCTGTTTATAATAGGATATGAGAAATAACTATTCTGTGTGTAAGTCTGTTTATAATAGGATGTGAGAAATAACTATTCTGTGTGTAAGTCTGTTTATAATAGGATGTGAGAAATAACTATTCTGTGTGTAAGTCTGTTTATAATAGGATGTGAGAAATAACTATTCTGTGTGTAAGTCTGTTTATAATAGGATGTGAGAAATAACTATTCTGTGTGTAAGTCTGTTTATAATAGGATGTGAGAAATAACTATTCTGTGTGTAAGTCTGTTTATAATAGGATGTGAGAAATAACTATTCTGTGTGTAAGTCTGTTTATAATAGGATGTGAGAAATAACTATTCTGTGTGTAAGTCTGTTTATAATAGGATGTGAGAAATAACTATTCTGTGTGTAAGTCTGTTTATAATAGGATATGAGAAATAACTATTCTGTGTGTAAGTCTGTTTATAATAGGATGTGAGAAATAACTATTCTGTGTGTAAGTCTGTTTATAATAGGATGTGAGAAATAACTATTCTGTGTGTAAGTCTGTTTATAATAGGATATGAGAAATAACTATTCTGTGTGTAAGTCTGTTTATAATAGGATATGAGAAATAACTATTCTGTGTGTAAGTCTGTTGGTCTGTCTGTCTGTCTGTGATTATTATAAGTTTTAAAACTTACTTGCTATTGAAGTGCTGACAGCTATTATTTACTAACTGCAGCGTGCCTGTACCAGTATACTCATTATTTTGGGTACCATAATTATTTATTTTACTTTGGGTGCCATAATTATTTACAATACTTTGGGTACCAAAATTATTTACAATACTTTGGGTACCAGAATTATTTACAATACTTTGGGTACCAAAATTATTTACAATACTTTGGGTACCAGAATTATTTACAATACTTTGGGTGCCAGAATTATTTACAATACTTTGGGTGCCAGAATTATTTACAATTCTTGGGTACCAGAATTATTTACAATTCTTGGGTACCAGAATTATTTACAATACTTTGGGTGCCAGAATTATTTACAATACTTTAGGTACCAGAATTATTTACAATACTCTGGGTACTAATATAATTTACATTAGTTTTGGTACTAAATAATTGTTCCTGAAAGATTGTATGTTGTTCTTTGTACCAGCATTTCAGAATAATCCTCCCCAGGTTGATGCTAAAATAAAATAAACAATAATCCTCAGAGTTTTATAATAACAGTTTTTTATTTATTGGCTCAACAACTTTGGGGACTATATTATTGTATTTTGATTGGTTGAGTGTCCAAACGTTTGAACTACTAATAATACTACCTACATAAGGGGTTATTTTGTGAAAAATTGTCAGGGATGTCCAATGTACAGCAATTTTTTATCCTATCACCATAGATTCTTGACTTTAATTATTACGCCCCCTAAAGGCCTCTAGGGGCACTTGAGGTTTGGATAAGACGAGAGGAGTAGGGTGGAGGTTGTAAATTGACTAGGTAGTTTTTTGGTTTTAAAAAGAAAAAAGTTAAAAAGTTTTTTTTCCAGGGGAATTTTTTATTGGGAGGGTAGAGGATCCCTAAAAATAGTGGTAAACCATTACAAAATAGACCTATTATATTTTCACCTGATAATCATCTGGTTTCTTGAGTAGAACAGCTTGCAATTCTGGAATATCCGTGCCTGCGGGTATCTCTACTTTGGCAAAAATACCAACTCCTGTAAATTAAAATTTATAAAAAAAGTGTTGGGGGTAGTTTTTGTTGGTTTATTACTTCAGGTCAGATCGGGTTAGGTAATTATGGGGGCGGGGTAGTCCCCCAGACCCCTCCCCTCCGTGTTAGGGTACCCTGGGTATGGGTTGTTAAGTGAGTTACAGCTGCCTGAAAGAGCTAGGCATAGCAGCAGCTTTTGATATGTTAGGTGATTGCTCTGCAGGGGCTAGAAATAGCGGAAAAGCTACTGTGAAAATACAATGTAACGCCCCTTAAGAGGCCTTGTCACAAAATGGACTATATCTAAATTATCTTACCTCTCTCCTCATACAAAGGAGAAGTTTTGGGTTCTGTGCTTCTTATTTCCAGCTTATCATTTTCCACAAGGGAGAAAAAAAGCTGGTTCATCCTTAAAAATAAAATCTTATATTGGACATTTCCTGGATTAGTTCAACAATTGGCGCAATTCTTTGCTACACATACAATCAAACAGAGATTTAGACATCCTGTTACTTTAATATAGGTTACAATACATATGAAAGGGACGGTTGGCTTTTTAAAACATGTATTTAAGTTTACATTTTACTTGTTTACATAGGTATTTCAAGATTGTAGCTGGACAAGTAAATAGTTTGAAGTATTAATGACTGCAGCCTCCAGACAAGTGTTCTAATTTTACTTGTTTACATAGGTATTTCAAGATTGTAGCTGGACGACAAGTAAATAGTTTGAAGTATTAATGACTGCAGCCTCCAGACAAGTGTTCAGCCTGAGTAAAAGCAGCAGCAGCAACAACAACTGTAGGGTTTGATGGGAGCTGCGGCAGCCCGGGATTCCTACACAGCCGCCGCGATTTATCAGGTGAGTGTGTTATATATGGGTAATATACCTTATAGCGACTTGTTGAGCATTAAAAACCCCTTCCCCCCTCCATTATTTTTAACATTAAATAAAAATATTGGGGTGTTAGTTTAGCTTTGGTTTGTTGGGTTAGATCGGGTTGTATTGAATACTAGGTTAGAATACACACAAAAGGGTTCAAACTTGTCAGGTACTAGCGGCTGTGCCCATGGGGGGCACTTGAGGGAAAGGGTGAGATGTGGGGGGGGGGGAAGTAAGTTGACCCTCCAATTATAATTTAGTTTTAGGAAGAATGCTTTTGTACATATAAATGGACTTATAGACGGTAAAGCAGATATTTAATCAGTCCTAACTGCCACCATAATATTAATATTGACTTACTTGTTCAAGTCTGTATCGTCCAGGTAGTTCTGTGGCATGACATTGGCACCTGCTTTGATAATCTCCAACATTCTCTCTTCAGCATCTCCTCCTAAATATATCATATATTAAGTCATCAATATTGTTATAAATAATAAGTCTATCTGTCCTAATATTCTTATACCAAATATGTATCAGCGATCAATAGGTACCTATCTAAAAAAAATGGTGGGGATTTCTTTGTTTTTGGGGGAGTTGGGGGTGTCTCACCCTCCAAGAAAATAGCCTAAAACCACTAGAGGACAAGCAGGTATATTCCCTGAAGAATAGAATCCAATCGGTTCAGTGGTTACTGAGATCTTAAGGGACGGTAGGACAGACATCAAGCTACTTTGTATTATAGAATTACCTTTATTGTTGTATATTTGTATTATCTCCAATTTTTCAGATTTTGTAAACTCCCTTGTCATCACATTAAACCTAAGAATATCATACCATAGTTAAAATAACAAAAATAGATTATATATAAAAAAAAATAGACAGAAGGGCATAATAAACCCTTAACGGTCAGGTTTTTTTTCTGTATGTGAAAGATATAGAGCCCAAACTGCGTGAATTTTTAAGTATGGGTATGAGACATAATTGAGAGTTGGAATTTTTTGAATATCTTCATCCTGA
This sequence comes from Acartia tonsa, assembly GCF_053477335.1. Lineage (NCBI taxonomy): Eukaryota > Metazoa > Arthropoda > Copepoda > Calanoida > Acartiidae > Acartia > Acartia tonsa. The sequence goes on from NC_137274.1 coordinate 20,151,898, forward strand.
CGGGCACAGGATGCCAGCAAACCTGGCAGGGTCATCCAGGTAAAGAGCAAAAATATTTTTTTTACTTAAACACAGCATTTTATCTTACCAAAATACTAAAATATCCTCTAGTAGTACATCCTCATATGAAATACAGGTGTTAAAGTTTATTTTAGATTCCAGGTATGATTCTGCAGGTCTTGATCCTCCATGCCTCCAGAAATCTTTAAAAGGCTTCTGTAGCCTCAATTTTTGACTTAGAGACTTCAAATTTTAAACTTAAGCATTTCTTACAAGTCTACATAACGTATTAAAATTTCACAAAGATCCGCTGCCGTTTTCCGCTGACCGCAGACTGTGGCTGGCAGCTGCCAAGTACAGACTAACAGACAAATAAAAGTGTATTACAGTGATGCTGAGAATATATCTATATATATTTATACCTGTTATTACAGGGAAGTTTTAATAAGATGCCAACATACAGGCAAGTCATCCTATATAGTCAATACAATGGTTCATTCATTCATAATTTATGCTTTTTAAATTCTATTTATTCTTAAACAAATAATAATAAACAGTTATTTATTTTCTAAAATCAAATAGGGATGGCTACACTCAAACATAGAAAAATAATAAAAAAAACATCTAAAAAGTTGAAAAATGTTTTAAAATTTCTAATTTCTATCAAGGTTAAGTGGGTTATATTAAACAATACTTTTGCTATATTAAATAAAAACGTGTATATAGAAACCATGCTTTCCTGTCCATAACGATTCCAGCAGTTTTCATGTGAGCTGTAAGATTATTTCTATGCGTTTTCTGATGGCTAGTTAATGCATACAAGTTATGCCAACCTGGATTTTTATTATCTTAATTCTATAATAAATACAAACGGATGCACCCCTAGTATCTAGGTGCTCTATATTTCAATGGATATGGAAGGGCAGAAAAATAGCCTTAAACCATATCCAGACATATTTGTATGATTAAAATAGCCTAAAACCATATCATATTTAGCCTCAATGTAAAGGAGAACCATATCGGATTATTGGTTATCAAGATCCTTTGCTACAGACAAAAAAGCTTAATACTGTATATAATAGGATAAAAATAATATCTGTTTATGCCTATGCACCAAGCTACGTGTCACTGTCATATTAGATAGGCCTCTATACAAGTTTTAATCAATTTGGGACGGGGGAGGGGGTGGGGGTGATATTGTTTTCGCTCACCTTTTTTAAACATTATATGTACATATAGTCTCCTTAAGTTAAATAGAAGTTACTATAACCTGATATTTTGCTTCCCTACCCATCTTATTTTGCAACCTTTATCTCAAAGTCTTTTTTTTTAACTAAAGAAAGCTGTTAAAGTTTAACAATTTTTTTGCCAGGGTCAAAATGTTAGGGAGATCTTAACAGACATACAACTTGATTGTGTAAAAAAACTCTCATTATATTAAGATATGCCTGAGTTGCAGATGTCACATACATATTTTTGGTAGCATCTCTGTCTGTGCTTACTTCTAAACAATAATGAAAACTTATCATCAAGATAGATATATTAGATAGATGGATATATAGATGAATAGATAGATGGATAGATAGATGGATAGATAGATGAATAGATAGATGGATAGATAGATGGATAGGTAGATGGATATATAGATGGATATATAGATGGATAGATAGATGGATAGATAGCTGAATAGATAGATGGATATATAGATTGATAGATAGATGGATAGATAGATGTATAGATAGATGGATAGATGGATAGATAGATGGATATATGGATATATGTATAGATAGATAGATAAATGGATAGATAGAAGAATATATAGATGGATAGATAGATGGACACATAGATAGATGGATAGATAGATGGACCTATAGATGGATAGATAGATGGACAGATAGATGGACAGATAGATGGACAGATAGATGGACAGATAGATGGACAGATAGATGGATAGATAGATGGATATATAGATGAATAGATAGATGGGTAGATGTATGGATAAATAGATGGATAGATAGATGGATAGATATATGGGTAGATAGATGGATAGAGAAATATAAATAGATAGATGGATAGATCGATTGATAGATAGATGGATAGATAGATAGATAGATATATCTGAGATATAGGGCTTCCTCATTCTATTGGCTGATTTTTTAGTCACGTTACAAAATAAAGCCCTACTATTGGCTGATTTTTTGTCACAAGTATCTCAACAGTATATTTGTACTGCCATAATGAAAATCTTACCCAGCCAAGTGGCGCTCCATGTTGAAGGGAATATTTGAGATAAAGGGTGGATATATTCCATTGTCAAGGCACCTTGAACACCACCTAAATATTAAAATTATAATGATATTAACAATATCTTCATAGTTAGCAAAGTTAAAAAGTAAGGCAAGCAAACTATAGCTATACTAGCAGTTAAGGCTTCAAGGTGCACTTGAGGTGGTGAGCAAATTCTTTGAGAAGGTTGCTGTTGGTACTCAATCCTACAAAATAGTTACAAACCATACCAGGACCTAGGGGTAGCTACATTGTAAAGGAGAACCATATCTGTTCAGCGGTTAACAAGATCCTTTATTACAGACACACACATATCCTATTGTCTATGTTATTTGGTTTTTAAAGTATCAGTTGTCTGGGAGTAAGGGAGGGGACAATGGATAAAATATTCAATGTTTTCGGAATGTGCAAGAATTTAGCAGGTTCTGATTGACATTGGGTACTAGCGCATCATTGCCACTAACTCGCTGAGTTATTTTTGTATATAGCAGACAGAAAAATGTGTTATGAGTTACCATCAATTCCTACCATCCCCCCCCCCTTTCTGTTTATTGTTTGTTAAGCTGCGCTTATATGAATGTTGTCTTCCTTGTTACTTTAAACACTTACATTTCAACTTGATTCTTCTTATTTTTTAAGAAATTACCAGTCTCATAGTTCCAAACTAAAAATATATTTTTATAATGACATAAAATATGAGAAGTGTGAAAGAAAATTCCTAAAAAAGAGATGGATAATCCCTCATTTCACATTGAGCGACTTTCTTCATCTAACTATCTATCTATCTGTCTATCTATACATCTATCTATCTATCTATTTGTCTATCTAACTATCCATTTATCTATCTAGGTATGGCAGACAGCCTACAACTACTGCTGACCAGGTTTTATTTATTTTTATTCACGCTACAAGGACAATTTTATGAATAGGTAGCGCACTAGTAACAACAGGGAGGGAGGGGACATTGGACTGAAAATTATATTGGTACCCAAAGTTTTTTTTAAAGAAGTAATGACGTTATCCTCTTAGCACTATTTTTTTTAATTTCAATAATTTTAGTTACCCTCCCCCCCCCCCTCCCTCCCTGACAGAACTATGACTATGGCTGAGAACAACAATTTTTTTTACAATTAGGTTAGGTTAGGTTAAAGGCTAGAAGGCCAAGTGCTGTGGCTAGGTAGGCTAGGGGGCCGAGCGCTGCTGCCAGAGTTCATAGTTCTGTTGGGGGGGAAAATAGAAATTTTCAAAATTGAAAAAAATTATTTTAAGGGGATAATACCAAAGTAAAAATAGAGAGGGGGTGGTTATTGGACTTTAAATTATATTGGTACCAGAAGTATTTTAAAGAAAAAAAATTAGGGAAAGAAAGGAAAAGGGGTTGTAAATTGTATTGGTACCCAAAGTTTTATTTAATTTTGGTTTGTTGAAATTTGGTTTAGGCCAATGAAATAGAAAACGTCATAATAGAACTTTGGGGACCATTGTAATAAACAGCCCATTGTCCCCTCCCTCCCCCTACACAACTACCTGATCCTGGATGATCCTTAAGACCAGATCTGATCCTGACCCAGGGTACCAGGGATTCCTAAAAAATACAATGTCGTACACAAAAAAGGATAATATGGACAAACAGATAGATAGGACATAAAAATAGATACTTTTGAAAGCAAAGGTTTTCTTTAATTAAGGTTCGGAGTGTCAGTCCTCCTGTACCTCTGTCTGTCTGTCCGTTCGTCCAAAGGTAATCATTATGCAAAGTTTAAAATCAATAGGACGCTTCTAAAATGTCAGAAAATCCTCAAGGTAAAGGTAAATAATAAAAGTTACAGACAGACAAGAAAAGACATGACAGACTTCCTGTTACTTATATATTAAGGATATATGGATGTATAGTATATATTATATTTACAAGGATGACAACATCCATAAAAGCGAAGCTCTGAAACAGTAAGACAAACGAACATTAACACATGTAGAGTGTCAGAACTGAATATTCAGAATATAAATGTTTAAAAATCGAAACAAATTGTAAGTAGATCTGTTTAAAAACTGCTTAAAAACAGGATATTAATTATAGAGATGCTTTGCTTATAACATTGTACTTTGTTGTTCTAGGAATCGGTATTACAAAAATCAGATTCTTTCTAAATTGTACCTAGCTACTACAGAAATCACCATGCAAAGTTTAGAATCAATAGAACAATTCTAAACTGTTTAAATTAACGAAAAGAGCTAACTGTGAGTGACGTACAGACGGACCTAACCTCATTATAGAAAAGATTTGCTTTCATTTATACAAAGTAGTGTATATATATTGTATATAAGTATTGAATGCAAATAAATAAAGCTATTTAAAGATTTAAAGAACACATATAAATAACACAAAAATAATATGGATATACAAAAAAATAAGGTATTTCAAAAATTAAAAAAAAACACATAAAAATATCACTGTTAATATATTAATAGTTAAAACAAAACTGATTAATTTTCCTTTTTTCCCTATAGTAAAAAACCCCCTAAAATTGACAAATTGGTTGTTTTATTAGTTTAAATATAACAAGTATATCAACATCCATAAAATAATTGACAGAATTAAAACTATTTAGTTATATAGAGAACATATGATGTGGTATTAGAAACATTGGTATTCACAGGGTTTTGTCATAAGACGGGGGGGGGGGGAGGGGGTAGTGATGCGCCCCCCGGGGTGTATCAGGGGGGTGTAGACCACCAGCCAAGGAGGGATGTGTTAATTTTGTTGTCAGGGGGTGGATACAACTCTCCTCCCACACTTGGTAATCAATTATTTGAATCATATATTCTTAACAGCAGCTGAGATAACTAAATTTGAAGTCGCCCTTGAGCATTACAGACAGACAGACAAAATAATCTATAAAGTAGCTGCTGACTCTTGACAATAAATGGGTTGCCTTAATAAATAACATTTTCCCGTAGGACGGACAGACAGATCAATACTAGTGAGCTATAGAGAAGCTTTGTTACTAAAATTCCTAAAAAAGTATACTATTACATTCAACAATAGAGGTATACAATACATTAAAGTAATAACCCTGTATAATAAAGTTGTGTATATGTGGTAATATATGTTTGTATGTCCAGTAAGATCTTATAAACGGCTGAATAATATGTTTGGAGATTAGGTCAAAACATCCCCCTCACTCTCCCAAATAAAGTTTTTTTTTCAGTTCTATTCATTTCCTATTTTTCTGTCAAAATTCTATATTAAAAGCAAAACTGCTTTATAACTTATTATGTCCGTCTGTCTGTCCATCTGTCAACCCTCCACCACTTCTCTCTCCTCTAATTGAAAATATTTCAATTTTATTTCTCTTTTATTTTCTCTACTATTAAACTTACTGTGTCCGTCTGTCTGACAGTCTCTTTATCAACTCTTATATATTCGGTTTTGTCCATCATAAACGCTATCAGAATATTGTTAAAGATGGATTTTTTTAAAGCAAAGCTTTTCTATAATTAGGGTAGGTCCGTAGGTCCATCCGTTATGGATATCTTTATTCGTTAATTTATGCATGTTACAATTATCCTATTAATGTCAAACTTTACATGGTGATTCCTGTAGTAGTTAGGTACGACTTAGAAAGCGTAGAAATTCTATAATCACTACCAGAATGTCTGTACGTCCATTTTAAACATGTTGATTTTTTCACTTTTTTAACAACAAATGTGATCTAATTATCCAATTGATCTGACTTTTGGTATACTGATTCCTGGGACAACAAAGTACAATATCATAAGCATAGCAACTCTACAATCAACTCCTAAAAATGTAAGTATGTCCATAAACATTATCCTGTATCAAGCAGTTTTTCAACAAATTTACTTACAAATTTGCTCCGACTCTTATACATTTATATTATGGTTATTCAGTTCTGACACTCTACAAGTGTAATGTTCGTTTGTCCTACAGTTTCAGAGCTTTGCTTTTATGGATGTTGTCATCCTTGTTTTTAAGATGAATGGACATATTTGTGTGACTGTTAAGCATCAGCTTTGTAACTCACTTTGCCAGGAGAAAAGAAAATAATTAATAATTGAAGGTAATATAACATTCTTTACTTCATATTTAACTTCTACCATATACTTCTATTCTACGCTCCTAGAGGCCTCTAGGGGCGATTGAGAAGGGTGAGGGGGAGTGGTTGAATTTGATAACCAATTTTAGAATTTGAAAAGAAAATGTTAAATAATACATGTTTATACGAAAATTTAATGATTTTTTTTCATATTATCTCTATAGCTTATGAACATTTCTATATAGGAGACTTCCCATTACCTATAGGGCCAGGGGCAAAGCCGCTAGTTGAAATATATAAAATAGAAAAGTAGTTTTTAATTAGGTAAGTTCTCTCTAACCACTGAACCGTTTAATTTCTTCAATTAGAGAATCTATCAGAATGGTTTTTAGGCTATTTTATTTTAAGATTTGCGTCTCTGCATGGTTTTAAGCTATTTTTGTGCCCCCCTTGGAATACAGGTAATTAATTCTTACCTATGATTATAGGATACTTGTAGATCTGGTGCTGATTAAGATCCCAGAAACTGCTGCAGGACAGTTTTGGAAAAAGCTCATCTTGGTAATTTTTTCTCTTTATTATAAACTTTTAAAATATAAATAACTCTTATCATCTTACACTTTTTTTTATAATCCATGATAACTTTAAAATAGTAATCGTTTGCTATAAAGTAGTAAGATTTTCTAAGGATTTTGCTAACCACTGAACTGAAATGGTTCTCCTTTACAGTAAACCCTCTAATAGGTCCTGAGATGGTTTTAGGCTATTTTATTTTTAAAAATAATCTTGGGTATGGTTTTAGGATATTTTTCAGCCTTTCAATATGAATATATAGCCCCTAGATGCTATTGGCGCAGCTGCTAGTTATATTGGAAGTTGGGAAGGTTGGGAAGGTTTCTTTTTTGACAACAAATTATTGTATGTTATAATTATCCAATTCATCTAAATTTTTGACTACTTATTTCTTTTACCACAAGGTACAATGTAATAAGCAAACCAGCTCTATAATCAAGTGCTAAAAATAAGCAAACCAGCTCTATAATTAAGTGCTAAAAATGAAAGTATCTCCTTAAATTGTATATTATATTTTAAAAGTTTTGCAACAAATTTACATACAATTTTGTTTAGACCTTTACATTTATATTCTGTTTTTTTTTAGATCTGATACTCTACCAGTGTTAATGTTCGTTTTTCCTACCCTCTCAGAGGTTTGCCTTTATGGATGTTGTCATCCTTGTTTATAATTTAAGTAGTATGTTGTCTGTATGTCTGTCTAACTGATTCTACAGCTAAGGTTATTATTTCTCTTTAATTTTCCTCCTTTCTACTTATTACAGGAATCACCATGCTAGGTTTAAAATCATTTAACAAAATGAGCTTACCATTACGGACAGACCAACCCGGACTAATTGTAGAAAATCTTTGCTTTAGAATAGTTATTTCTTTCATCGTATTATAAACGACTTTCTGCGGATATAAAATGTACAATTATAAGATTAAAACAAGTTTATGATTGTACATTTTTATATTCGTAGATAGCTGGATATAATACGATGCTAGATATAGATTTTTCGTATGGATGAGAACCAGTTCCTATCCACCGGATTCGAATGAATACGAGAAAAAATATTTCCACTTTCTGATTTTCTCTTGTGTTTATTTTCATTTATCTCATTCTCTCTCTCTCTGTCTCTCTCTCTCTGTCTCTCTCTCTCTGTCTCTCTCTCTCTGTCTGTCACTGTCTCTTAATCTGTCTTTCTCTCTCTCTCTGTCTCTGTCTCTCTCTCTCTATCTATCTATCTATCTATCTATCTATCTATCTATCTATCTATCTATTAATCTCTCTCTTCCTCTCTCCCTCTCGTTCTCCTATATTTCTTCAATTTTAAACTAAAAATCTATATATTAAGTTAATTTGGCAGATTTTTACAATTTTATTTCACGGATTTAAAAACAATTAAATAAGAAAAGGAATAGATTTCATCAATTGTGTATTGATATGTCAATGAATAAGAAAACAGCCTAATTTCTCCTCCCTCCCTGAATATTTAATAGTTCCAATTTTCTCTTTTGTCTATTTTTATTTATCTAATTCTCTTTTTCTCCCTCTCTTATATAAAAAATGTACGCACGTCTTTTTACAAGAATTATTCTCTAATATTTGCTAATACACTCGCAAGTCAAGTTTTAAGTCAGTTGGGACATTTTAACACGCAGCTCCCTAACTACAAGTAGCAATCGTTCTTATTTTTCTAAAAAATAGACTTCTTAGCGGTTCTAACGGTATGCGTAACATTTTTCTACTATTAACACAAGCCGCGCAATTGAATTTTTAAAAAAATTTGCACTTTAGATACATGCTACGATAGATAGATGGGTAGATAGATTGATGGATGCATAGATAGATAGCTGTATTTATATATAGATAGATGGATGGGTAGATAGAAAGTTGGATGGTTAGATAGAAAGTTAGTTGGATGGATAGATAGATAGATGGATGGATAGATAGATGGATGGAAAGATAGATATGTAGATGGGTAGATAGATTGATATTTAATTTCAAAATATTCCAACTATATATGGATATATTAACAAGGAAAAATTGTCATCAATTTAGGTTGCTAACATTGACCTCATTTATTGGTCAGTTCATTGGTAGGAAGGAATGGGATGGATGGGGGTACTGTTATTTTAGCCAGCTGCAAGCATATCATAGCAAATATGATGCAACATCCAAGTAATAATATATCCATTCCTACGCTAATTCTTATTAACAATCCACCTCCAATAAAATAGCTTAAAACCACCAAAGGACCTGTATATCTTAAGAGTAGAACCCAATTGATTGATTGACCAAGATCTTATGCTACAAACAAATTGATATACGGACGGACAGATATTGTTCTACTTTTTATTAAAGATAGAAAATTTAATCCAATTTTTTCTACTTAATAATGGCTTTAAAACTTTTTAATGTTTTTTTTATCTTTTCAATCTTTTTTTATATAGGTTAGAATTGTCCTATTGATTTCAAGCTTTGTATGCTGATTACTATAACAGTTAGGTACGACTTAGAAAGCAAACCAACTCTATAATTGCTACCAGAAAGTCCGTACGTTTTTGTATGTCAACATTATCCAAATCATCTGCTTCTTTGAATACTGATTCCTATTACAACAAGGTACACTGTGATAAGCGAAGCATCCCTATAATCAAGTCCTAAAAACGTCAGTATGTCCTTAACAAGTATCATGTATTTAATCAGTTTTGCAACATATTTACTTACAACTTTGTGCATATAAGCTTATCCATTAATGTTCAGTGTATTCAGCTTCGCTTTTATTGATGTTGTCATCCTTGTTTAAAAAAATAATTTCTCAAAATATGGACAATTTCAAAATCTGTTAAAAATACAAATTACCTAAAAGTTTAGAGGAGACACATCATAAATTAGATTAAATATAGTATACCCCTGGGGCTAAATTTAAAGGGACATTTCCCACTTTGTTCATAAATAAAGTGAAAAGTAAAAGACTGTAAACAATTAACTGCATGTTTTAGCTAGGAAGTTTTTGTTATGTTAGAAAAATGCATTATACAGTTCAATAAGTAGTTTCCAAGATATTTTGCTTCAAACAAAAGAACTTTAATTTCACATCTAATGGAGCAGATTATAGAAGCTGCACTTTGGAAAGGTAGTGTTCAAAAGATAGCACTACACATTTTAATCATAAAGCTTTCCTGAAAAGTAAAACCGGTTTCAACACTTGGATGAACTATATAGAATTTCTTAAAACCTTCAAATTATTTCTAGACTGTTTATTTATCTTTTAGTCCTGCTGTTCCCAATTTTTGTTTAGCTTTGAATTTAAAGGGACATTTATAAAGCATAGTATTATAGACAGCTATCCACGGACATTATGCGGATAGTATGGCTCTAAACTGGTCCTAATACAGCGGATTTTAACCGGTTTCAAAGCCATACTGGAATGGGACACATCAGACAAATAGGCGCCAATGTGACACATTTTTCTAGTTGAAAATTTACAGTTGAGACATAATAGGATATGGGCCATAAAGTATTTTGTTTTAACAGTCAACAGGGCCAACAGCGTTTTTTTTTAAATAAATAGTTCAGTAAATTGATAGATAGATAGATGAATAGTTAGTTAAATAGATAGATAGATAGACAGGTAGACAAATATACAATATACAGACAGATAGACAGATAGTTAAATAGATATATAGATAGATTGATAGATATGTATATAGAAAGATAGTTAAATAGATATATAGATAGATTGATAGATATGTATATGGATAGATAGTTAAATAGATATATAGATAGATTGATAGATATGTATATAGATAGATAGTTAAATAGATATATAGATAGATTGATAGATATGTATATGGATAGATAGTTAAATAGATATATAGATAGATTGATAGATATGTATATGGATAGATAGTTAAATAGATATATAGATAGATTGATAGATATGTATATAGATAGATAGTTAAATAGATATATAGATAGATTGATAGATATGTATATGGATAGATAGTTAAATAGATATATAGATAGATTGATAGATATGTATATGGATAGATAGTTAAATAGATATATAGATAGATTGATAGATATGTATATAGATAGATAGTTAAATAGATATATAGATAGATTGATAGATATGTATATGGATAGATAGTTAAATAGATATATAGATAGATTGATAGATATGTATATGGATAGATAGTTAAATAGATATATAGATAGATTGATAGATATGTATATAGATAGATAGTTAAATAGATATATAGATAGATTGATAGATATGTATATGGATAGATAGTTAAATAGATATATAGATAGATTGATAGATATGTATATAGATAGATAGTTAAATAGGCAGATAGATGACATTTTAAACATATTTTAGGATAAGACTTTTCTCAGCTGTTTATCTTAATACAAGCGGCTATGCCCCTAGAGGCTTCTAAGGAAACTTGAGGTAGGGGGAAGTTGTTAAATTCGACCCCCTTTTTCATTTTAGTTTTAGTAAAATAATTAGAAGAAGGGGGGTGAAGCCATTTTTTGGTACAGACACACAGATAATCCTACCTTAGTGGCTTTTACTTAGAATCTTGGAAAGGTTTTAGGCTATTTCCGAAAGTATGCAAAAACCCCATCTCTTTACCCCTCCCTTCTTTTCTCCTTTTAAAATGTTAGACATGGTTAAATTGTCCTTTAATCTTAAAACCTAATTGTAATATTTAAGGATTCCTGTATAAGTAAGGTATAATCTTTCCCACGGCCCTCAAACATAGCCTAAAACCTATCCTGGACTAAAAAAGATTGGATAGATAGATACATAGAGGCTAGGGCCAAAGTAACTATTATCTTATATCAAAAAGAACAGTAGCAATCTTAAATTCCAGGGATCTGAAGGGATAGAATAAAACCTGATGATACAAAAAATTACCCTTCTAGTGATTTAAAGGGAAGTGGTTGAAACAATTGAACACTCAACTTAATTAACCAACCAATCAAAATTAACTAAACTCCCCAAAGTTGATAAGCTAATTAATAAGAAAATGTTGTCCCCTCTCTCTCTGCTTAAATTCATATTTCTTTCATGGCATTACAGACAAAGTTTATTGTAGTACAGACATACAACTAGTTCTAAATTAATTTTATACATGTAATCTGGAATAGCCATGAATCATGCATCTACAGAGAGAGCACGCGCGGCTTAGGTAAATGCGCAAAAAATCTGGGTTTTTTTTGTGCTTTAATACAGTGACCGTTTTGTTTTTGGAACATATGGGCGGAGATTTTAATGACCGGTTAGATAAGCTCATGACTGTTAAAATTGGGATTATGACAATGGCCATTTCAAACAAATATTTAGCATGGAGGGAGGGGACATTGGGCTGTTTATTACACTAGTCTCTAAAGTTTTAAATTTCTTATTTGATGGCTTAACAACTTCTCTCTTGATTTCTCTATATTATTTTTTTGTATTTCTCTCTTTTTATCTCTTTTTAAAAGCAAAGCTTTTCTATAATAAGTGTCTCATGTTGGTCCCTTCTTATATTTAGACTTGTTAGAATTCTCCTCTCTCTTTCACTCTTTATTATAATATATTTTTGAGGTTTATATGAACTAAAAATTAAGTTTGCAGATTTTCCAATAAACTTTTTGACGGATTTTTTTAATAATTTCATATTCTTTATACAAATTTATTTTGTAAGGTAATTTCAGATTATCCTATGTAAATTTGATATAACTTTCCTAAGTAGATAGACAGACAGACAGATAGAAAGATAGATAGACAGACAGATAGAAAGTGTAGCAACTCTATATTCGTCCGTACGTTAATTGTAAAAAAAGCTGATTTTTGTTACGTTTTTGTCAACAAATTTTTGAATGTTATAATTCTCATATTCATCTGATTTTTGGAATACTGATTCCTATTGCAACAAGGTACAATATCATATTCTTTAATCAAGTGCTAAAAATATAAGTATGTCCTTAAATAGTATTATGTATTTAAGAAGTTTTGCAACAAATTTACTTATAATTTTGTTTTACCTATACATTTATATTCTGATTTTTTTCAGATCTGATACTGTGTTAGTGTTAATGTTTGTTTGTCCTACCATTTCAGAGGTTTGCTTTTATGGATGTTGTCATCCTTGTTTCTAATTTAAGTAGTATGTTGTCTGTATGTCTGTCTAACTGATTGTAAAGCTAAGGTTATTATTTCTTCTTAATTTTCCTCCTTCCCTCTTTCTCTCTTCCTCTCCCTCTCGTACCTACTTATTACAGGAATTACCATGCCAAGTTTGAAATCCATAGGGCAATTCTAACATAACTAAATTAACAAAAATATCTAACTTAAAATTTTTAAAAACACCTTATAAAAGGACATACGGACATCATGTTTAGAGTTATAGAGTTTCTAAATCATACCTGCTTATCACAGGAGTCACCCTGCTAAGTTTGAAATCAATTAACAAAAAGAGCTAACAGTTACGGACTGACTTACGGACTGACCAATCATAATTGTAGAAAATCTGATAATCTTAAAGAAATATTTCCTCTTTTATTTATCTCATTCTCTCTTCCTGTCTATCTCTCTCTCTCTCTCATTCTCTCTTTCTTTCTCTCTCTCTCTCTCTCTCTTCCTTTCTCTCTCTCTCATTCTCTCTTTCTTTCTCTCTCTCTCTCTCTCTTCCTTTCTCTCTCTCTCTCTCTCTCTCTCTCTCTCACTCTCTCTTTGTCTCTCTCTCTCTCTCTCTCTCTCTCTATCTCTCTCTCTCTCTCTCTCTATCTCTCTCTGTCTCTCTTCCTTTATCTCTCTCTCTCTCTCTCTCTCTCTCTCTCTCTATGTCTCTCTGTCTCTCTGTCTCTCTGTCTCTCTCTCTCTCTCTCTGTGTCTCATCCTTTATCTCTCTCTCTCTCTCTCTATGTCTCTCTGTCTCTCTGTCTCTCTCTCTCTCTGTCTCTCTCTCTCTCTGTCTCTCTCTCTCTCTGTCTCTCTCTCTCTCTCTCTCTCTCTCTTTCTATCTCTCTCTCTTTCTCTCTCTATCTATCTCTGTCTCTCTTCCTTTCTTTCTCTCTCTCTCTCTCTCTCTGTCTCTCTTCCTTTCTCTCTCTCTCTCTGTGTCTCTCTTCCTTTCTCTCTCTCTCTTTCTCTCTCTCTCTCTGACTCTCTCTATCTCTCTCTCTCTCTCTCTTTCTCTCTCTCTCTGACTCTCTCTATTTCTCTCTCACTCTATCTCTCTCTCTCTCTATCTATTATAATATTTATTTGAGTTTTATCTTAGAACAATAGATTAAGTTTGAAGATTTTCCAAAAATTTTTAACGGATTTTTATAAAAAAAAAAAATATTTAAAGTTATTTTCAAAGTATTTATTCTTTTCTCTCTTTTATATTGTTATACATCTCTTTTTATAAAAACAAAAAATTGGGTTCGAAGATTTTTAAAAAAAATTTGGCGGATTTTTATAGTATTTAATATTTGAATATAATAATTAAATACAGTATATATAGATAGATAGATATCTATGCCGTTTATCTTAAATGAAGGGATCTAAAGGGGTAAGACAATGGCCAACAAATTGATGTTCATCCCCAATGATGATACACATAATTAACCCTTCTGTAGCTTAAAATTAGTGGTTGAAACATTTGAACAATCAAAAAGTCCCCAACGAATATTTATAAAACTTTGAAGACAAGTGAAATAAACAGTCTATAATAGGATAATTTTAACATTTCAAAATTTGTTGTCAAAAAAGTAAAAAATATGCTTGTTTCAAATGGCTGTACGGACTTTTTGCCTTTTGGTAACCATTAAAGAGATACTGCGCTTTCTAAGTCGTACCTAACTGTTATAGGAATCAGCATGCAAAGTTTGAAATCAATAATTCTAACCTGTTTAAATTAATGCAAAGAGCTAACTGAAACGGACGTAACGACGGACGGACCGACCCTAATTATAGAACAGCTTCGCTTTTTAAAAGTATTAAATAACTAGTAGATGTCTTTCTACCTTTTATTAGGCTGTTTATGACACTAGTTTCCAAAGTTTTATAATAATATTATCTAATTTAATAGCTCAATAACTTTAGGGTCATTTATTTGCTTTTGATTGGTTGGTTTATTTACTTCAGTGTCCAAACGTTTCAACCACTAATTGTTTGAGAGTTTATGTACAACAAATAACAATAATATTTAAGAATCAACCAGTCAAAATTTAAGAAAAGCACACAAAGTTTTTAAGCCAACAAGTAAGATAATATGATTAGAAAACTTTTAGTAATAGCATAATTTACAGTACAATATCCCCTCCCACCTGCCAAAAAATGCAAAAGAAAAGGTTTGGATAGCTTTTAGAATAATTGAATAGTAATATTGCATACATTTTTAAGGGTAGGTATCATAACAAAGTTTTTTTAGATTATCCTTCTGTAGGTCTGTCATGGCTAGATAACATACATTCAATTTTCGTTCAGACATTTAAAACCATCCCGTTTCTGAGTTGTTAACGTTCGTTTGTCCGTCTTTCTGACATAATGAGCTTCGCTTTTATAGATGTTGTCATCTTTGTTTATTTACTGATACATTTATTCCCTACACCAATTTAATTTTAAAAGATTTAATGTAATTAAAGAAAAGAGTATAAAACTATGCGTTTTAAAGTCATTAATCACCACCAGTATAACAGGGACATGTGTTTTGGAAAATAATTAAGGCTGATACAAAAAATTTAACCACATATCAAATACTATAACAATAGGAATAGTTATTTCTAAAATATTTATCTTGTTACTTCATCCCCTGCTTTAAAGAAATTTGTTTGAGTTAAGTTTTATAAGATATTTAGATTGTTGGATTTGCATTATAAAGAAAGTCATGAAAAACACAGCGGGAAAGGAATATGTGATCACAAATTTATTTTAATTGGCGGTTTTATCTTTATCTTTTGTCAAAAGCAAATTATTTCAGAAATGGCTTAGTTGTTATTTAGTATTTATTTGGGTACAACAACCCCACCCCCCTCCTCTTTTTACCATTCCCGTACATTTTTGAATTATAAAAATTGTACTACAAAAAAAAGTATTTGAATGAATTTAAAGAATATCATTCCTTATTCCATACAACCCTCACTAAAATAAGGACAGGAAAGGCCCCTGGTGTTTTTTTTACAATTTCTCTATATTTAACATACATATTCTTTATATTTAAAATATAGGGATATGTAAGTTGTCTTTAATGTAATCATTTTAAATTATAGGGTCAAATATGATGAATTTCTTCAAAGAAATGTCTGGTTTAAAAAGAATTAAATAAGATAATTTTGTAGTCCATATGTGTACCTAATGTTATGTTTTTTTTAACAACATTTTAAATTCCTTTAATCCCCAAAAAATGTTTAAATTTTAGACCTCCTACCCTGTGATAATTTTTCTGTGTCAACATTAAATTTAACAGGAACCTTTAATTTGAGACCCCCTCCCACTTAAGCATTTTTTGTGTTACCATCCAAATTTAAAGGGCAATAGATGGCCAATTAGAATCCAGCATTTTATGGAGGGAAAACATACTTTGCTGTGATTGGTTAGGTAGTTTTAAACATTAATCCCGCCTTTTTTGATTCATTCACTATTCTGTTACAATCCAAATTTAAAGGGCAAAAGCTTGCCAATAACAATCCAGCATTTTATGGAGGTAAGAAATGCTCAGCTGTGATTGGACAGATAGTTTTAAACTAAACATTTTGCTGTCTCTAAATCCCGCCTTTTTACATTCATCTTTTTTATATAATCACTTTTTGCTAAAAATGTTAAATACCTTTTTATATTTCATCTTATTAGTAATTAACTAAGCCTAATAACTAAAAAGACTTTACTTTTAGAGTGGCTTTGTATAGGTCACTTTAATTCATTTTGGGTTTTCATGGGGTTAAGATATTACCCCCCCCCCTCCAAAAAAAGGCCTATCTATAGATACATCCTTTGATTCGTCTATCTATCTTTCCTTCGTCTATCTAACTTTTATAATTTTACAAAAAAAATTATTTTCAAAATAAAAATATGAACTGTTTTAAAAAAAGAAAAGTCTTAAATGCTTTAATTAATTGCCTATGAGAAGCTAGAAGGGATACAGGTCGTAAAAATTTTAAAATATCTCCCAGGGGGGGGGGGTTAAAATTAGTTTTGCTAAAATATATTCAGGGATAAAGTAAACACTAAAGGAACTAAGAATAATTAACTGGTATCTTTAAAAAAGAATAATTGTACATCCTATTGTATAAAGAAGTAAGCTTTTTTTGTCTTTTAGTACAGGATCTTGCTATTCCCTGGACTGGAATGGTTCTCCATTACAGTGAAGCTTCTTTTAGGTCCTGAGATGGTTTTAGGCTATTTGTTTTTATAAATAAGACCGGGTATGATTTAAGGTTATCTATAAATAAATACCAAAAACTTTTTTATTTGTATTATTTCTTCCTTTTTCCTGAAACTTGAAATCTCTTAAGAAGCAAAGTTGTAAAAGGAAACGGGTAGTAAATAATTTCTCATGAATTTAAAGGGATACGACATTGAAGGATAAATTAATTCTTGAAGTTTGGAAACATCAAATAAAAATTCAAACAAAAAAAACAAAGTTTTTGATTCAACAAATGACGTAATGTATTTAGAAAGATTTAGGTCCCAATGAAATTTACAGTCCAATGTCCTCTTTATCTCTGAAATATCTACAGATGGAACAAAAAGGATATTTCCATCAACTATATTCAAGAATAAGGTAAAAAGTAAAAAGACTGTAATAAAGTATCTGTAGGTCTTTAGTTTTTTGTTATGGTAGAAAAATTCAATATACACTTTGATATGATATTTTTAAGATTTTAATAACATGGGTTGCCGGATTTGCTCAAAGCCAATAAAAGCTTTTTAAAGGCTGTTTTAAAAAACTTTAAAGCTTTTTAAAGGCTGTTTTAAAAAACTTTAAAACATAAAGTCTACATAAATATTTCTTTGAAATAAAACCAAATAGGTCCCAACATTTGTAGGAGCTATTGTACCATACAGCTTAGTAAAATTTAAAATTTTTTGATATTTTATTTATCTTTTATTCCTGCTATATAACTGTTCCCATACATCTTTAGTATATATTTGAGTTTAAAGGGACCTGTAGACATTTCGGCGCCAGATTGACACATTTTTCTAGCTCTACAAGGTTGATTTCAAACTTAAGTAGCGGAGCTACTCTTTAATATTATTGTTAGACTTTAAGAAACAAATATAAAAGCCTCTAGGGGCACTTAAAGTGATGATAGGAAAATCGACCCCATTTCAATTTAGGGTTTTAAAAAGAACAATTTAATATTTTTTTTTTTTTTGGGGGGGGGAGGGATTAATTTATTACTGGGGTGGTGGAGATACCCTCCCCTAAAATACTTTAAAACCTTTCCTGGACCTATAAGGAACTTCTCAGTAAAGGAGAACCATATCAGTTCAGCCATTAGCGAGATCCTTTGCTACACAAAGCTTTCTACTTTATATAATAGGATTAATAAAATTGTATTATACATGATTGTTCTTGTTGTTTTAAACGTTCTTTCCACACATATTAAGATTTATTGAAGTCATCAAAGTATTAAATATCTTTTTACACACAAAAAGTTCTAAACTCAACGACTTTTTTGTCAAGGAAACAATAAAAGAGACTTTTTATTTATTTATTTTACTTTTTTCATCTTAAAATGTGTAAACTTTTAATGCTGCGCTATAGATAGATAAACAAATAGATAGATAGAAAGATAGATAGATAGATAGATAGATAGATAGATAGATAGATAGATAGATAGATAGATAGATAGATAGATAGATAGATAGATAGATAGATAGATAGATAGATAGATAGATAGATAGATAGATAGATAGATAGATAGATAGATAGATAGATAGATAGATAGATAGATAGATAGATAGATAGATAGATAGATATATAGATAGATAGATAGATAAACAAATAGATAGATAGAAAGATAGATAGATAGATAGATAGATAGATAGATAGATAGATAGATAGATAGATAGATAGATAGATAGATAGATAGATAGATAGATAGATAGATAGATAGATAGATAGATAGATAGATAGATAGATAGATAGATAGATAGATAGATAGATAGATAGATAGATAGATAGATAGATAGATAGATAGATAGATAGATAGATAGATAGATAGATAGATAGATAGATAGATAGATAGATAGATAGATAGATAGATAGATAGATAGATAGATAGATAGATAGATAGATAGATAGATAGATAGATAGATAGATAGATAGATAGATAGATAGATAGATAGATAGATAGATAGGTAGATAGATAGATAGATAGATAGATAGATAGATAGATAGATAGATAGATAGATAGATAGATAGATAGATAGATAGATAGATAGATAGATAGATAGATAGATAGATAGATAGATAGATAGATAGATAGATAGATAGATAGATAGATAGATAGATAGATAGATAGATAGATAGATAGATAGATAGATAGATAGATAGATAGATAGATAGATAGATAGATAGATAGATAGATAGATAGATAGATAGATAGATAGATAGATAGATAGATAGATAGATAGATAGATAGATAGATAGATAGATAGATAGATAGATAGATAGATAGATAGATAGATAGATAGATAGATAGATAGATAGATAGATAGATAGATAGATAGATAGATAGATAGATAGATAGATAGATAGATAGATAGATAGATAGATAGATAGATAGATAGATAGATAGATAGATAGATAGATAGATAGATAGATAGATAGATAGATAGATAGATAGATAGATAGATAGATAGATAGATAGATAGATAGATAGATAGATAGATAGATAGATAGATAGATAGATAGATAGATAGATAGATAGATAGATAGATAGATAGATAGATAGATAGATAGATAGATAGATAGATAGATAGATAGATAGATAGATAGATAGATAGATAGATAGATAGATAGATAGATAGATAGATAGATAGATAGATAGATAGATAGATAGATAGATAGATAGATAGATAGATAGATAGATAGATAGATAGATAGATAGATAGATAGATAGATAGATAGATAGATAGATAGATAGATAGATAGATCGATAGATCGATAGATAGATAGATAGATAGATAGATAGATAGATAGATAGATAGATAAATAACATTGATTTGTTTATTACCCCAATCCCCAAAATTTTATAATGAACATTTTCATTTTTTGAATTTTGATTGTTTGGTAATTTAAGTTGAGTTTCTCTAGCTCTAATAACCTGTTTTGTTAGCCCCGAGGTGACGAAGGCACAAGCCAACAAAACTGGTTTTAATATTATGATTGTACATTGTTATATCCATAGAAAACTGGATATATATGATATTTACATGATTTTTCAGTGTAGCTTAGAGCTGGTTAAAGAAAAATTCTTAATTATATACCTATTATTTTTTTATTACAAATTTAAAAATAACAAAAAATCAAAAATATAACCGATTAGTTTGTAATTAGTTAACTCTTAAATTTAATTTAAAAAAAAAGCTTTATTCAAATTTTAATTGCAATTGTATTTTACCTTTTTAATTAATATGAGATATTTAAAGGATTTATTATAGTTTAAAATAAATAAGAGTTTGAAATCAAGGTTTTTATTCTGTTCAATGTTTAAACCATAAAATAAGAAAAATTATAAAGAAATTATATTATTTGTTTCAAATATATTACATAACACAAAATAACAAAATAAATATTTATATTTGGTTAAAATAAATTGTATATGATATTTAGTTTCATAAATAACTAATAATAAAAACTAGACAGATATCATTTTAGCTCATCATACGCCCCTAGAGACCTCTAGGGGCACTTGATGGTAGTGGTTGGGGGTAAGTAGACTCTTCACTTTTCAGTAAAAAAATGGGAGGGGGGTCCATTAGCCAAAATGACCTATAAGAAGCTTCACTGTAAAGATGAACCTTATTGGTTCAGTGGTTAGCGAGATCCTTTAGTACACACAGACAGATACACATTCACACAGACAGATACACATTCTGTTACTTTTATATCAAGATAGGAGTACTTGGAATGTCCTTTAGAATTCATAAAAATAGCTTAAAACCACCCCAAGATATTTATAAGGCTTCCCTAAAAAGTACAACCAATTGGAAGGGGGGGGGGGAAGAACTTGTAAATTTTTTGAGGCAATTTCATTTTAGAGTTATTAGTTATAAACTTTCCCAAGACCTAAGAGAATCTACATTGTAAAGGGGAACCATATCAGTTAAGGTGTTTAGCAACGATACAAGCAAACAGACAGACAGACATACATCTAGGTACTTTTATACAAGGATAGTTTAAGAAGTAATCTACGCCTTTATGGATGTTTTCTTGTTCTTGTGAAGATGTTTGTTTTTATCATCCATTAATTTGATGTTTAAGTTAATGCCATCTTTCCGAAGCACCTAAATCAAATAAAAGTTTTACAAAGTAATAGTTATTTATCGCATTGTATTATAGACAGCTTTCCACGGTTATTAACATGGAATATTCTAAGATTCAAGCCAGGAGCCCTTGACCCCTTGGTCTAACAAAACTGGTATTAATTACAAAGATTTTTTTTATTTGTAGAAAATTGTCTAATACAATGCTATAAATGATTTTTCAGTATGTCTGAGAACTGGTTCTAATCCACCAAATATTGATATTTATTTATTGCATCATTTTATAAACAGCTTTCCGCGGATATAAAAAAGTACAATTGTAAGATCAAAATCTTAAGATTGTACATTTTTATATTCATAGAAAACTGTCTATAATTTGATGCTATACAAAGTTTTTAATTATGGCTGAGAACTGGTTCTAATTCAGCGGATATTAATTTGTTCTAAAGCCATACTGGAAAAAAACATTACATGAAATGATACTGCATCATAAGGCAGAGATCTAAAGGGATAAGACAATGGCCAATAAATTGATGTTCAACGCCAATGACTCATCAATGACATAACTGGTATTTGCAAAAATTGTCTCCAATCCAACCGTATACATGATTTTTCAGAATGGCCGGGAAACTGTTCTTATCCACTGGATATTAATCAGTTTCGAAGCCTTACTGGAAATGTCATTTATTACAACGTATTATAGACAGCTTTCCGCGGACATTATGCGGACAGTATGGCTGGGAACTGGTTCTAATCCACTGGATATTAATCGGTTTCCAAGCCATACAGGAAAAGTTATTACCTTGCTGTTTTTTAGTTTAATTATTTGATCAAAATTCTCATTTTTATTTAATTCTTCTGTGGAGTCTTTTTCCTTCAATTTTATTCTTATTTCAATACTTTCATTATTATCCTGAATTTAAACATGGATGACAACATTAATGAGTAGCAAATCACAACCCTTCCCCCCCATGGATCTAAAGGGATTAGACAATTGCCAATAAATTGATGTACATCCCCAATGATTATGTACAAAATTACCCCTTCTATAGATTAAAATTAATGTTTAAAACGTTTTAACAATCAATTTAATTCAAAATTCACGAATGTCCCCAAAGTTATTAAGCCTACAAATAAGAAAACGTTATTATAAAACTTTGGGGACTAGTGTAATAAACAGCCTAATGTCCCTTCTCTCTCTGCCAAGGATGACAACGGTCATATAAAGCAAAGACCAAAAAAAATAATCATAGATATCCAAGGTTGGGGGTTAAGGGTTGTTTAAGCCCCTTAAACTTAGAAACGCCTCATTTAACCGCCCTCAAAATTAAAAAAAAAAGATATTATATTTATATTTTATACCCCTCAAAACAAAAAGCTTGGAAGTTCCTGACTGTACGACAAACGGACATAGTGATTTATACAGCAAATGTTCAGATGTCATAAAATAGATAATTTTTGATAAAGAAAGGGGTATGTTTCTGGTAGAATCCGTAAAGGTGTGTGTTTTAAGGCTTAAAAATAGTAGTAGAACGATAATATTCACTAAATATGTGTATTTAAACTTTTTTTTTAAAGTTAAAATAAATTCTAATCATTCTGCTACTGTTTTTAAGTTACAACACATATCCTTTACGAATTTTACCCGAAACCTATGCCTCTATTTATTTTAAACAAAACCTTTGACAAAAATTTGAAATCTCAGGCATAAGCTTGACTAACAGCTACTGACTGACAAAATAAATTATATACTTGATGCTCATATTTTAATCTACTGGAGGGGTAGTTTTGTTTATAATCTTTGGGAATGTACATTAATCTATTGTCTTATCAATTACTAGCGGTTATCCCTTAGAGGCCTCTAGGGGCACCTAAGTTGGAGAATGGGGGGGGGGGGTGAGCTGAAAGTTGCCCATGCTAATTTACAATTTTCTCTTGAGAGGGTGGTTGTACCATCCCTTAAAATAGCTATAAACCTTTCCAGGACATATGAAAAGCTATATTGTAAAGAATAATGATATATTTTTCAGCAGTCAACGAGATCCTTTGGTAAAGACAGTCACACACACACATACAGACATACTGTTACTTTTATATAAGGATAATATAAAGGTTTATAAAAATAAAAGTTATTTCCTCATTCGATATTAAAATTAAAAATGTATAAAATTAAAACATTTATTATAAAATATTTTAGACAAAATCTTCGAGTTGTTTGTTGAAAATCTACCAATTTTGAAAGTTTTTTTTTCTTCTTGCATATTGATCATGAACAAAGTTTTTTTTAGGGGTTTAAATCTTGGCCCGACACTGCATCATAACTGAAGACGTTAAAAATGGTTCCTACTGCTGCTATTTGTGGTGTGTGACATAAATAGTTATAATAGGGGTAATGCACAGTTTGTATTTATTAGATAAAGGTCCTACAATCAAATGGTTGGTTGATTGTTGGATGTTACTTAACCAAATATCCTTGGGTGTTCGAAAATGACATCCCATTACAAACAGATAATGTTCTGAGCTGGATCTTTAAATCATTTCTATGGTGCGCCAAATCGGGGTGAGTCAACTTTCCACCAATGAGAGCACATCATTTTACGAAATGCCGCGCTGTGATTGGCTGAAATTCGGCGCACCTCGATTTGGCGCACCATTGAAATGATTTAAAGATCCAGCTCTGGATTCTCTAGACGACAACTTAAAATCTAAGGAGAATCACACCCTTACGCGGTAATGTAGTATTTTTCGAAAATCAAAAAATGAGGGGGGCCGGGGGGCATCCTATTCAATTGAAACTTATTACATAAGCTGCTTTAAAACTTATTTAGAGAAATGAAAGACACAAAAATATTCTGAATATTTAGCAAAATTTAGGTTAGGTTAAATAAGGTTAAAAGAAGCCCGTAAGGCTAGAAATCAGCAGGGTATAAGCCCCCGTGCAGGGACAAAAAAGTTGTCCTCTGAGAATTTTTTTTTTTTAATTTTGAAAATTCCCCCCCCTCCCCTCCCCCAACAGATCTATGAACTTTAGCCGCGGCGCTCAGCACCCTTGCCTGCCTAGCCGCAGCGCTCGGCCCCCTTACCTATAACCTAACCTAAATTAATTCAACAATTTCAAACTAAACTTTCATTTAATATCATTAGAAAATTAATATTCTTTGAAACTTACTTTCTCATTATCTGTTTTAGTTTCAATAGTTTCTTCATCAACCCTTTCAGTTTCATAATCCTTGCCAGCAAGACTACAATATAGTTGTATTATAAGTATAAACAAATATATCAACATCATTATAAGCAAAGCTTTGAAGCAGTTGGACAAACAACAATTAACACTTGTAGAGTGTCAGAACTGAATAAGCAGAATGTAAATATAAGTCCAAACAAAATTATAAGGAAAATTGTTCTAAAACTGCTTAAATACAGGATATGTTTGAGGACATACTTACATTTTAAAGACTTGATTATAAAGATGCTTTGCTTATAATTAGTATTCCAAAAATTAGATGTATAAATATTTATATCAAAAAAGTTAAAAATCAGCATGTTTTAAATGGATGTACAATCATTCTGGTTGTAGAGTTGCTCTTCTGTCTAAATAATACCTAACTACTATAGGATTCACCATTCCAAGTTTAAAATCTCTGGGACAATTCTAACATTCTAAGTTAGGAGCTATCTGTTAAAGACAGACGTACCGACCCTAATTATAGAAAAACTTTGCTTTTAAAAACCTGAAATTTTTTTGACAATTTTCAAACCAACAGCTTACCTGTCTATATTCCATAAAGAATGTTTTATCAAATGTGTTGCATACTGCTTATGATTCTCATTGTTTGTACTTTTAATCTTATCATTATTATCATTGGTACCACTTTTATCCGCTGAATTTTGGAATTTAAGCAAAGGTTCACGAACTAAATTTTTGCTTTTTATTCCTCTTGATGGATCTAATTGAATCTTTTCAACTGGAGTATTAGATTTTATCTGTGATATATTACCATCCTCATGAACATTTTCTGTGTTGTGATCAGTTCCTGAATCCATTTGCTTAGATGTTAAATCATCATATGAATCATAGTTGTTACCCCCAGTCCAATAATAATCTTCATAATCATTTTCCTCCTTTGCAAACTTGGCAATTTTGTTGTATTCATTACTTTCATTTGTAGTTGTGTCTATGGTTATGTTCTCATTTTCAGGCTCTTGAAAATCAGGTGCATTATAATTTTCTGTACTGAAAACAGCATAGTCACTTGATTCAGTAATGTCATCATAAGAATTTATTTGATCGAACCCATCATAGTCATAATCATTATCTGATTCATGATTGTTTTTAATTTCTAAATCAATATCTGAATTATCATCATATTCCTTGTTAAAAATATCCTCATTGCTGTCAATTTCATCTTTTATAAGATGTGTAGATATCCCTTCTTTATTTTCTTTGGTCTCATTATTAATATAATTTTCATTTGAGTTATTCTCTGCTTTATCAATATAATCTTGATCTTCAATTGATTTGATATCATCTAGACTACTTGGGTTTGATTCATCACTGTTATCTGGCAGTTTTTCATCATAAAAATGAAGAATGTTAGGAGTGTCATTTGAAGTTGTGTCTATTGATATAGAATCAGGCACATTAGAATTGAGAAACTCAGAATAGTCATTTAATTCAGTGGTGTCATCATAAGCATTCTCATTATTATCTTTATAAATTTCTTTGTTCAGCTTTATTTGATCTAACCCATCATAGTCATATTCATTATATGCTTCATAATCATTTTTTATTTCTTGATCAACATCTTCTTCAACTCCTAAATTATTTATAGATTTTTTGCTAAAAATATCCTCATTGCTTTCAATTTGATCATCAATAGCATTTTCTACTTTTAAAGGATGTGTAGATACCCCTTCTTTATTTTCTTTGGTCTCATTATTGATATAGCCTTCATTTGAGTTATTCTCTGCTTCATCAGTAAAATCTTGATCTTTGTTTTCAATTGATTTGATATCATCTTGACTCCTTTGTTTTGATGCATCACTGCTATCTGGCAGTTTTTCATCATAAAAATGAAGAATGTTAGGAGTATCATTTAAAGTTGTGTCTAATAATAATTTATTATCTTCTTGGTCTTTAAATTCTGGCACATTAGAAGTTTCTGCACTGAGAAACTCAGAATAGTCATTTGATTTAGTAGTGTCATCATCAGAATTCTGATTATTATCTTTATAAATTTCTTCATTCAACTTTATTTGATCTAACCCATCATAGTCATATTCATTATCTGCTTTATAATCATTTTCTATTTCAAGAGAAAGATCTTCTTTAATCCCTGAATTATCCATAGATTCTATGTTGAAAATATCCTCATTGCTATCAATTTGATCTTGATTTTCAATTGATCGAAGAACATTTTGACTCCCTTGTTTTGTTTCATCACTGTTATCTTGCAGTTTTTCATCATAATCATCAAAAATGTCTGAAATACTAACCAACATTTCTGTTGTTTCATCATCTTTACTATTATAAGTAGTATCTTCTATGTTTGATTCCAAAGAAATAAAATCATTGTAATCAATTCCTTTCTCTGAGAATTCATTATCATAAATGTTCACCTCTTCAGGGTAATATAAATCTTCAATCGCATAACTGTCAATCAGATTGTTATTTTTACCCTTAAGATGTGTATTTAACGTATCCTTATTTACTTTGCTATGAGCAGATTTAAATGCATCTAGATCATTGTAATCCAAATCATCATTTGAGTCATAATTGTTTCTGAATCCAAGTTCATTGGGATCCTCTTTTTTCATTTCTGAATAATAATCAAATCCTTCATCAAAGACTTTCTCATTGCTATTAATTTGAATTCTATCATTCATAATATTTGTATTAATTGTATCTACTGGATCAAGTATTTCTTTGCCGATGAAATCATAATTTTTACCAGATAATATTTCATCTTCATTCAGAGGATTTCTTAAACCAGATTCATCGAAGTAATCAAAACTAGGATTATCATTGTTTTCACAATCCTCATCTTTACTTTCAGTATAGTCATTTATTTGTCCATTGCCCAAATGATCTTTCAGATTACTTCTAATCTCTTTTTTATTTTTGTATTCTTCTCTTGCAATGGGTCTTTTTTTAAATTTGTGGATGAATTTGTTAGGTCCATCAAGTTCTTTGTTTTGTTGATCACTTTTGTCATATATGTTCATATGGCCTATGTCAAAATTATGATTGTCCATTAAATTGTCCGTATAAATATTGTAAATATCATCATTTGTATTACTATCATCATTGTATTTATTATTGTAAATAGTTTCCAACCCACCATCTATATTTTTCTCAACTTGAGCATAATCTTTATTGTCATCAGTATTATCTGTGTCATCACATATGTCTATTTTGTCATCAATATCATATGATTCTAATTCCTCCAAATGTGTGATGTCATTTTTAGGAGTCATGACTTTGTCAGGGTTGTAATTTGTTCCGTCATTATCACATTCATCATTACTAACATTATCATCAGTCAGAAACATTGCTCTCTGATTATATTTGGGATAATAAAAGGACTTTCTTGAAGGAAGTTTTAAAGATTTTAATTCACTTGATAAAGAAGTTGGAGTGCCAATTTTAAACTTCTTTTGTTGCAATGGTCTTTGATTTTTATGTTTAAATTTATTTTGAACAACATAAGGTTCATAAAATCTTGGTTTAAGTGGTTTATTTGACTTGTGAGACATTGGATGTTTCATATTAGCAATGTTTTTCTTGTCACCTTGATATTTTGAATATGGAGAAAGGTCTGGAAACTTATGGTGCCATGGGCCAACATTCTCAGGTCTGTGTTCTTGCTCTTCAAATGTTAGGTCATATTCTGCATCTTTGAGATCAGTGATCTTAGGCTCAATATTTCTATAATCAAGAAACCCAAAACTGTTTTTATGTTTTGTTACCTTTCTTGGATTTGGCGTATTTTTCACTGATGACTCTTGATTAGGTAGATTAAGTTTTGGAAATTTATTCCACCATTTGACTATGTTTCCTGCCTCTTCATCCGGCATTCTTTTGTTACCATTAGCATTGCTGTGAAATGAAACAAAATGGTGAGGGACAGGATTAGGTTGATTATCATCTTCTTGCTCAGTTGGAAATAGATCATAATCTGTTTCAATAGGATTTAATTGGGGTGTCTGCTGAAAATTATCAAAAGACAACATTTGAGGATCTTTAGTTGACATATCATTATTGTTACCATCATCATGCTCATTTTCATTGGATTGGAAAGAAAAAATATTGAATGGCTCATTGTTCATATCCGTATTAACTACATTTAGCTTAGTTTTTGGTTTATTGATAAAGTCCTTATTGTCATTGCTGCTTATATCATCATAGTCTTTTTCATTCGCTTCATTATTCTTCGTATACTCTAAGTCATTATTTAATGGTGGAAATATCATCTTGCTTTTAGATGGTTTACATACATAGAGAATTTTGTCAATATAAACTATTTTAATATCAGATCTGGATGCATGAAGAATTTTATATTTTTTTCATTTTTATTACTCTGACACAATCATTGATTCTGTCTTTATCCAGTAAGGAAGAAGACATTGGGCTGTTTATTACACTAGTCCCCAAAGTTTTCTTATTTGTTAGATTAACAACTTTGGAGACTTTTATTGAATTGAATTTTGATTTGTTGGTTTATTAATTTAAATGTCCAAATGTTTCAACTACAAATTGTAATGTACAGAAGTGCTAATTTTGCATATCATCAGTGGGGATATACAACAATTTATCAACCATTGTCTTATCCCTCTAGATCCCTAGTCTTTAACACTGTCTATAATGAACTGAGTAGTTTGTTTAGATAAAAATATATTTTCACATATGTGTAAAAATGACTAATTTTATATATAGAATTCTTACTCCTTGGATGAAGTCTTGTCTGGACCTTTGCTTAAATTTTCATTTTGAGAAAAATTATTGGAATCTTTTTCTTCCGGCTGAGCTTTAGATTTAATTGATTCATTTTCAGCAAAATTAAATTCTGTAGTCGTATCATCTAGAAGCTCTTTTTCTTCATATTCATCTAGTGAGTAATCCTCTCCTTGATTAGAATCTTCGAGTATAGTCCCTTTTGTGACAACGCCTTTTTTGTATTGTCACAATAGCTTTTGATAGTTTCTTTTAGGTTAGGTTAGGTGATCAATTGGCCCTGCAGGGGTTAAAAATAGGTGAAAATTGACTGTAAAAACGTCTCTTAAGAGAGGACATCAAAAAAGGGACTATACCCAAATCTTCTTCTAATGCGTAATCCTCTCCCCTAATAGAATCTTCATCTGATGGGTTGGTTATGATCTTCTTTTTGTTGATGTCAGAAGCATTCCCATCTTTTTCATTGCTATCTAGATAATCAACAATTACCTACCACATCATTTATATCCCAGGTGTTTGGACAGAAAAGGAGACATTACACATTTGAGTGTCATGGACATCATTCTCGCACTTATGAGGTAATTGATGAGGTATCTAACTCGTCAATTACCTTGTACAGTCAAGGTTGCTGAACATGACCAAGTTTTTCTTTTGTCCAAACATAGGGTGTATTAGGTTAAGTAACACCCAACAGGCACCCAACTCTTTGATTGCATGACCTTAACCCATTTGTAGATTACAATTATTGGTTGAAATGTTTGGACACTCAACTTAATGAACCAACCAACTAAAAATAATTAAAAGTTCCCAAGGTTTTAACATAATGAATAAGAAAACATCTATATAAAACTTGGGGGACTAGTGTAATAAACAGCCAAATTTCCCATCCCCCTTGCTTATGATATCTAATTTCTTTATACTACAACTAACCTAAATCTTCACTGATTATATCATAGTAGGTTATAGAATAATCTGTATCGTCTGAAATTATTCAAAATTAAAATCAATCTGTGGCATGTCACAAACCTCAAAACAGTTCTCAGCCATACCAAAAAAATATTTATAGCATCATATTATAAAGTATAGAGTTTTTTTATGAATATACAATGTAAAATCATAAAATTAAAAGCAGTTTATTAAAGTAAGTGAAAATCTGGTGCAGTTTCAAAATAATTATAAATCCATTATTTTGTTATAAGTCTCAAATGAAACTGACCTATCTGCCAGACTTATAGAGTAGACAAATGAACATTAAATAAAATTGTAAGTAAATTGTTGCAAAACTGCTAAAATACAGGATATGTTTAAAGACATATTTACATTTTTATGATATAAAAATGCTTCGATTATAACATTGTTGTAATATGAAATGGTATTTCAAAAATCAGATAAATAGGATAATTATTTAAAGTTAAAACATAGCATGTAATAAATAGATGTGTGGACTTTCTGGGGATGTACTGCAGTTCACAGTAAAATATTGCTGGTAACAAATATTGCCAAAAATCTATGAATGTACAGATCATGCCTGCACACTGTTTTAAGCGGCATAAGAAGGCCTAAAAATAATCTGGAATAGCCATAAAGTAAAAATGCATAATTATCTCGCAGTGCAGAGAAATGCGAGAAAAAGACCTATTTACGCGGTTTTTCTTCAGTGAAGCTTTCACTGTGCGTCTAAGGATCTTGGCTATTCTAGATAGCAGCCTTTAAAATTCATAGATTTTTGGCAATATTCGTTACCAGCAATATTTTACTGTGAACTGCAGTAGATCCCTTTCTGGTAATGATTATAGAGTTGTTACACTTTCTAAATCATAACTTACAGTTATGGGAATCATCTTGTTTATAATTGACAGGACAACTCTAACATGCCTTAATTACTGATAAGAGCTATCAAATACTGGCGTACAGATGAAACAACCCTAATTATAGAGGAGCTTTGCTTTTATTATTATTACCCTTGTCTTCCTCTCCATTTTTAAAATCCAAGTAATCATCTTCTGTCTCTACATGATCCTATGAAATGTAATATAGTTAATATATTAAGGACAGAAATATATTTTGCAAGATTTTGCTATGTGAAGGACATGAAAACCAAGTATCATGAATCTTTCATAAGTGATTAAGGAGTAGCTGTGTTTAGTGTCCTAGGGAAATGGGGATAGATGTAAAAGCTTTTGGCCTACCTACCTATTCTAGAAGAGGGAAATATAAAGGGAAGGGGGAAAGAAACCCCCATAGAAAATAGTATTTCCTGGCGTCAATAGAATAGGTAAGCCAAAAGCAGTAACATCAATCCATATTTTGCTAGAGTGCTATGAAACTTATGCAATAAGAGATATAAGTTTTCCGGAATTGTAATGTAGGGAGTAGATTTAAAATCTGCATCAAATTTTAAGGATTTTTTATAAAATTCGTTTTTTGTATAATTCTTTATCTAAAAGCGGAAATACAAATTAAGTTAATTAATTTTGGCATCCGTGATTGGTGGATTTAAAAAATCTGCGCTCTGATTGGATGTCGTACATCATTCAACCAATTAGAGCGCAGGTAGTTTAAAATCCACCTATCCTATTGGTCAAAATTAATTAACTTAAAATGTATCTCCGCTTTTAGATAAAGAATTTTACAAAAAACGAATTTTATAAAAAATCCTTAAAATTTGATGCAGATTTCAAATCTACTCCCTACATTAAAATTCCGGAAAACTTATATTCCTTATTATGCAAGGTATGATGGTATACAGGGATCTAAAGGGATAAGACAATGGCTGAGAAATTTATTTACATCCCCAATGATTGATGACACACAAAAGTACCCCTTCTGTAGATCACAGTTAGTGGATCGATGAAACGTTTGGACACTCAACTTAATGAACAAACCAAAGTTGTTAAGCCAACGAATAAGAAAACTTTACAATAAAAGTTTGGGGACTATTGTAATAAACAGCCCAATGTCCCCTTCCTCCCTGGAAACATGTTATGTCGTAGTGGTGATAACATCTATTTTGCTTATTCATCCCGTTTTATATTTGAATAGCGGTAAGCCCTTATAGGAGTCTAGGGACTTTTAAGGTGAGGGAGGGGAATAAGTCATTTTCAACTTTTAGTAGAAAAATAATTTTTTTTGAGGGGGAAGGAGGTTATTGTTTTCAATGGACAATTTCTCTTGAGATGGCGGTGGTAACCTACCCCTAAAATAATTATAAACCTAACGAGAACCTATGAGAAGCTACATTGTAAAGGAGAACCATATTGGTTCAGCAGTTAGCAAGATCCTTCACTACATACAGACACTCACATAGACATCCTGTTACTTTTATATAAGGATAGAACAGACAGTCACAAAAAATTGTTAACATTTATTTATTGTATCGTATTATAGACAGCTTTCCACGGATATTTAAATAAAAATCATAAGATTTAAACAGTTATGTTTGCCCCAAGAGTTTTAAATTTCGTGTAAAATTCTGTAATACGATAATATGCATGATTTTTCAGTATGGCTGAGAACCGGTTCTAATCCAGCGGATATTAATAGGTTTTGAAGTCATAAATATACTTACTACTTCATTGTGTAGAACTCGTGATCTAAAAAACAAAATAAATAAATTCTTATATAAAAGTAACAGGATCTCTGCCTGTTTGTCTGTCTGTACCGAAGGATCTCGCTAACCAATGAACCGATATGGTTCTCCTTGTCAGTGTAGCTTCCTACAGGCCCTGGTAAGGTTTATAACGACGTTACCGAAACTGTCCCAATTTTGTATAACTTTTGCGGAACAAGTTCCAATTACGTCATATTTTTCTTTCCCGAAAAAGAGAAGGGGGAAAGAAAAAAAAGGGAAGGGGGGAAGAAAAAAGAGATGGGAGAAAAGGGGGTTTTCCCCATCTCTTTTGAAGAGATTTTCTTCCCCCCCTCCCTTTTTCGGGAAAGAAAAATATGACGTAATTGGAACTTGTTCCGCAAAAGTTATACAAAATTGGGACAGTTTCGGTGACGTCGTTTATAACTATTTTGGGGGAGGGTACCACCGCCCTCCCAAGAGAAATCACCAAAAATCCAGAAAAATATAACTATAGCCGCATGAAGGACTTTTTGATATTTTTTATAAACAGCTGATCTTAACATTTTAAAACATTTAAGTGCACTTTGAGGCGGTAATTTATCTTCCTCTTGGTAGAGATAATATTGAGTAGCTTACTACTCAATATTATTTCCCCTACCCTTCAAGAGATCTTAAGGGATAAGACAATGGCCGATAAATTTATGTACAATGTACGTCCCCAATGATCATACACAAAATTACCCCTTTTGCAAATAAATGAACCAACCAATCATAATTAAATGATTGTCCCAAAAGTTGCTTAAGCCAACGAATAATATAACGTTATTTTAAAACTTTGGGAACTAGTATTATTAACAGCCCATTGTCCCCTCCCTTCCTAATTATTACCTTGATATAATTAATACATGTATAAGTATGATAAAGAGAGAGAGAGAAAGAGAGAGAGAGAGAGAATGAAAGAAAGAGATGGAGAGAGAAAAAATGAAAGATAGAGAGAAAGAGAGAGAGAGAGAGAGAGAGAGAGAGAGAGAGAGAGAGAGAATGAGAGAGAAAGAGAGTGAAAGAGAGAGAGAGAGATAGAAAGATTATTACCTCGAAATAAGAGTTAATTCATTTATTAGTATGATAATAAATATTGCTTTATACATTATGCATTTTTATATTCAAATCTAAAATAGTTAATATTTATTTAAAGAATCGTATTATAGACAGCTTTCCGCGGATATTAAAAATAAAAGTAAAAAATTTAAACCAGTTTTGTTAGGCCGAAGTCTTCCAATTTTCATTTTATTATTTGTTGAAAATTGTCTTTAATACGATGCAATACATTTATTTTCAGTATGGATGGAACCGTTTCTAATCCAGCGGATATTAATTGGTTTTGAAGCCATACTGAAAAAGATATAAGCTTATATATAATCAACTTTCATTCCGTCTGTAACTTGAATATGTGATTTACTTGGCTATTATTTAAGATAGACGTTTTTGGTAAAGATTTTGCTTACAAGTGAAGTTCTAATCCACAGGGATCTAAAGGGATAAGACCATGGCTTATAAATTGATGTATATTCCCAATTTTAATACACAAAATTACAAAATTCTGTGGATGATAATTAGTGGTTTTAACGTTTAGACACTCAACTTAATGAACCAATCAGTCAAAATTCAATAAAAGACCCCGTTACAGCAGCAGTTTTCTAGATTCTTTGATACAAACAAACAGACAAACATCCTGTTACTTTTACAGAAAATTTGCTCTTTAACACAGTTTGTTCGTTTGTCTGTCTGTCTGTCTGTCATTTATAGATAATACACAACTTATGGATATTGTCATCCTTGTTAAAAGCAAAGCTTTTCTATAATTAGGGTCGGTCCGTCCATCCGTCCGTACGTCTGGAAAGAATAGATTTTCTCGTTAATTTAGGCATGTTTGAATAGTCCAAACTTTGCATGATGATTCCTGTAGTAGTTAGGTACGATCAGAATAGCCGTACGTCCATTTTAGAAATGTTGGTTTTTAACTTTTTTAACAACAAATTTTTATGTAATTAAATTATCCGATTGATCTGATCTTTGGAATACTAATTCCTATGACAACTAAGTACAATGTTATAAGCATCTCTATAATCAAGTCCAAAAATGTAAGTATGTTCTAAAAAATTGTGTTGTATTTAAGCAGTTTTTCAACAAATTTGCTCACATTTTTATTTTATTTTATAATTTACAATCTGATTATTCAGTTTTGACACTCTACAAGTGTTAATGTTCGTTTGTCCTACCGTTTCAGAGCTTCGCTTTTGTGGATGTTGTCATCCTTGTTTTCCGTAAAAATAACTTAATTTCACTGAAAATTGCAAGGAAAAAATAAAGAATTTCGATTGTTCAATTTTCTGAAACTTGAGTATGTAAATCAGTTTCCAAAAAGGTTTAATTAACACCACCCCTCTCTCCCCCCCTTCCTCCCCCCAAAGTTTTATAATAACGTTTTCTTATTTTGGCTTGACTTTTATCTGAGGACTATATTAGCAACCTAAATTGAAGAGAAAATTCCTCTGTCTCAATAAGCTGGATCTTTAAATCATTTTAGTGGTGAGCCAGATCGGGGTAAGCCGAACCGATCTGGCTCACCACTAAAATGATTTAAAGATCCAGCTCAGCTAGGCATGATAGCAACTCTGATTTCTGCTAGTTTTTACCTATTTATGTAAAATTAGCGGCTGCGCCCCTAGAGGCCTCTAGTGGCACTTTAGATGTTTTTGTTTGTTAAAGTCTCTATGTTACTTCTTTGTGTTACGTTGAAGTCTTCCATAAATTTTTAAAATTTTTGATTTTTTCGTCATTTCACTTGGGAGGGTGGTGGTATAGTTATAAACATTCCCGGGTCCCATGAGAATCTACCCTGTTAAGGAGAACCCGATCGGTTCAGTGGTTAGCACACAGACAAATATCCTGTTACGTTAGTATAAGGATAAATATCTTGCTTATAGACCCTATGACAATTTTGAATAATGATAAAGGTTTTAATCAGGTTAAAATATTTAGCTAGATGAATGGGGAGAGGGGGGGGGGGAGCACAATTAAGCCATGTACATGTTAATGTAATTGATGATACTTTTTACATTTAGCAACATAGATACATAACCATACAATGCACGTTAAAAATGTTTGTCATTTTGAAAACTAGAAGAGGTAAGCTTTCCATTGGTATGTCTAACATTTTTTTAGGATAACTACGGGCTGAGCAATAACAGTTTTAAAAATCCTGCCCTAACATTTTTTACCTTATTTTTAGAGGATTTTAGGCGAAAATGAAAAAACAAATATTTTGCGGATTTTCTCAAAAAGGGCCCAATAAAAAATTTGATTGTTACCTTTTCCAGTATTACCAAGACATGTGACTTTAAGGCTGTGCAAACCGCTTAAATGGGTATTTTCAAAAACCTAGATTTTTTTAGCCTACCCGTGTAAAGGATTCTAAGGGATAAGACAATGGAGAAAATTGATGTACAACGTATCAATGTATAAAGAAAAGGGATTTTTTTCTCCTTTTCTCTCTCTCCCTCTCTTTTTCTCTCTCTCTAACTTTCTCTCTCTCTATTTTTCTCTCTTACTTTCTCTCTCTCTTTTTTTCTCCTTCTCTCTCTTCCTCTCTTTCTTTCTCTTTCTCCTTCTCTCTCTCTCTTTCTTTCTCTTTCTCTTTCTCTCTCTCTCTCCCTCTTTCTCTCTCTCTCTCTCTCTGCCTTTCTTTCTCCTTCTCTCTCTCTTACTCTCTCTCTTTCTTTCTTTCTCCTTCTCTCTCTCTCTCTCTCTCTCTCGACGTTTAAAAAAGATATAACATAATTATAGCTTTAAATCTAACTATCTATCTATCTATCTTATGATCAAAAAAATTTGGTAGATTTTTAAAAATTAAATTGTCGTTTGCGAATTTTTCGAAGGGTAGTCAACTTTGGCGCCATTTTTCGCCATGAAGGAGGTCAGCTAGATCAAAATGGACTCCAGATTCGGAATCACAGACCCCAAATTGTTGGAGAAAGTGGTCTTCAATATTTCATATAGGCCCTATGGGAGCTATAATATCGAAAACCATTTTTTTTGTGACGTTGAGGGTGGTCCTTTACTTATAATTTTGTGTAGATTCAACGAGTGTT
The DNA here is from genome assembly GCF_053477335.1 of Acartia tonsa. Classification (NCBI taxonomy): domain Eukaryota; kingdom Metazoa; phylum Arthropoda; class Copepoda; order Calanoida; family Acartiidae; genus Acartia; species Acartia tonsa. The sequence continues at coordinate 20,188,953 of NC_137274.1, forward strand.
ATTGTTCGTTTGTCCAACCATTTCAGGTCTTCGCTTCTATGGATGTTATCATTCTTGTTAAGAAAAAAATTTTAACAAAAATATTTATTAAACATAAAAGTTTACATTTAAAATTCATAAATTTTAAAATAAAAATAAAATTTATTACTTTTTAATAAAAATCATATAATCATTAAAAATGTTAAAATCACATAGAATTATGTTGGTATACAAATCTGCTTACAATCCGCTGGATTAGAACCGGTTCTCAGTCATACTATCCGCGGATAATATCCACGGAAAGCTGTCTATGATACTATGTTAAAATCACATAAAATTGGTATACTATGATCTAAAGGGATAAGACAATGGCTGATAAATTGATGTACATCCCCAATGATTATACTCAAAATTGTCCCTTCTTTAGATTACTAATACTAAGTGGTTGAAACTTTTAAACACTTAACTTAATGAATCAACCAATCTAAACTCAATAAGAGTCCCCAAGGTTTTAAAGCCAACAATTTAGAAAATGTTATTATAATACTTTGGGGACTAGTGTAATAAACAGACTATTGTCCTCCCCCTCCCTAGTTGGTAAACCTATCTCCACAAAGGTATAATTATATTACATATTATATACTAGCGACTTTGCTCCTAGAGGCATTTAGGAGCACTAAGGTGGGTGGGGGGTTAGGTCTATATTTTATTTTAGTTTCTAATAATTATTTTTGGACGGGGGTCATTTTTTGCATGGGGTGATTTCTCTTGGCAGTTTGTGGTACCCTCCCCCCCAAAATAGTTATAAACCTTCCCGGGACCTATGAAAATCTACCCTGTTAAGGAGAACCCGATCGGTTTAGCGGTTAGCGAGATCCTTCAGTACAAACACACAGACATCCTGTTACTTTAGTGTAAGGATATGAATATAAAGCAACTTATAGTGCCTATAAAAATGACGTCATACAATGCAAATGGTCATTGATAGGCCAGTATACATTTTACCATTGGTAAATTAAAGAATATACTGGCCTTTCATTGGACATTTGTATTGTATGGCGTCATTTCTTTTATAGGCACTTTAAGCTGCTTCATAAACAGACTGTAAGGGATCCTAAGCTTAAAAGAACACGCTTTTCGTGAACAAAAATTGTATTTTAATTCTCAAATATGAACAAATTTGATTGAGGAAATTGTAGAAATATTTATTTATCGCATCGTATTATAGACAGCTTTATTTATGTTTACAAAACTAGAATTCATTTTATGATTTTTTATTTCAATATTCGTGGAAAAATATTCGCTATACAGCGTTTTTAAGTATGGCTGAAAACTAGTTATAATCCAGCATATATTAATCAGTTTCGAAGCCATACTGGAAAATAATCTCTGACATTTTTATAAATACTAGAGGTTGCGCTCATAGCATTCAGGGGCTCTTTATTAAATGGGAAAATAAGGGCAGAAAAATAGCCTAAAACCAAACCCATCTTGTTTATAAGAATAAAATAGCCTAAAACCATCACAGGACTTATAACAAGCTTTACTGTAAAGGAGAACCATATTGGTTCAGTGGTTACAAAATCCTTCGCCACAGACAAAAAAGCTTACTACTTTATATAATAGAATACACACAATTTTAATACAACATAATTATATTTTTTTTTTGGGGGGGGGGGAAGTTAACTCCCACAACCCCATAAAACATTCTTATAATATTATAAATTGAAGTTGCAATACAAAAAAATAAGTTTTTTTTCCAGCTTTAAGTTTTATACTTATAGTTTCAATTAAAATAATAGTTATTTCTTGCATCGTATTATAAACAGCTTTCTGCGGATATAAAATTTACAATAATAAGATCAAAACCAGTTTTTTAGCCCTGAGATGCTAAAGGCACAGGTTAAAAGAACTGGTTTTAATCTTGTGATTGTACATTTTTATATTTGTAGAAAACTGGATATAATACGATGCTAGACATAGTTTTTTCTCCTATTCATGAAAACCGGTTCTAATCTACCGGATATTAATCGGTTTTGAATGAATACGAGAAAATAAGTTTTTTTCCAGCTTCAAGTTTTATACTTCTAGTTTCAATTAAAATAATAGTTATTTCTCGCATTGTATTATAAACAGCTTTCCGCGGATATAAATTTTTAATAATAAGATCAAAACCTGTTTTTTAGCCCTGAGATGCTAAAGGCACGGGTTAAAAGAACTAGTTTTAATCTTGTGATTGTACATTTTTTATTTGTAGAAAACTGGAAATAACACAATGCTAGACATAGTTTTTTTGTTTTCATGAGAACCGGTTCTAATCCACTGGATATTAATTGGTTTTGAATGAATACAATAAAATAAGTTTTTTTTTCCAGCTTTGAGTTTTATACTTAGTTTCAATTAAATAATAAAATAATGATTTTTCCAGTATTTTGTTTTATATACTTCTGGTTTTTTTTATGAAAATGAAATTCTAAAAGAAAAATATATGAAAAATGATCTAGTTTTTGAAAATAATTTACTAACAGTGGAAACATGAACATTTTCGTACACATAGAAAGTTGTAGCAATTAACATTTAACGTTTTTTAAAAGATACTTCAATGTTTTAGAAAAAATGTTCCAACTAAAAAATTAAAAATCTTTGAAATTTTGTAGAAATTGTAAGATTTTTTTTCTAAAATGATTAGTGCGCTGGGTAAAAATATTTAACGATATTTTTATGGTATATGAAAAAAAGTGACTGACGCATTTTATTGACGTTAAAATTGCTAATTTTTGGATATTCACATGACAAATATAAAAAAAAACATTAAATCATATATGATTTCATAAACTAGCCTAAGAGTTAGGGTTTCCTAAGTCTTACATATTTCTTTAAATCTATCTAAGACTTTGGAAACCCTAACTCAAAGGCATTTAGAGTTATATGAATGCCAAGTTTACGAAGATTAAAATGACTCTAAGGTCATTCAAAGAAAAAGGCAAACATATAGCAATTTTTAGACTTCTAGCTCTAATAGGAGCCAAGTAGGGAGAAAAGGATTCTCTTGCTAACCCCTCCTTATTTATTACTAAGTGTATAATCTTTTAAGGTTAAATTTAAAGAATATATCTATTAAACATTGCAATATATTATTTTTGAGCAAAGAGGTTTCGTGATTTTTTTTCAAGAATTTTTGGCAGAATATCAGTCCCTTGTCCATTATCAGTTTGAATAAGAACCAAAAAATCTGTAGAGCCTTGGTTTTCCTTTATTGATGCTTTGCTGAGTTCTTATCATTCTTCGCTCCGTGTCTTGGCTGAAATAAAATTGTAATTTTCCTTATCGCTTTGAAACCGATTAATATCCGGTGGATGAGAACCGGTTCTTAGGGATACTGAAAAATTATGTCTAGCATCGTATTATATCCAGTTTTCTAGGAATGTAAAAATGAACAATCATAAAATTAAAATCAGTTTTGTTACCACATGCCTTCTGCATCTCAGGGCTAAAAAATGGTTTTAATCTTATAATTGTATATTTTATATCCACGGAAAGCTGTTTATAATATGATGCAAGAAATAACTATTGGTATTGTTTATGAAGACCTATATATATAAAAATTATAACTTTCCCAGGGATCTAAAGGGATAAGAAAATGGACAATAAATTGATATACATCCCCAATAATGATTATCAAGATTACACATTCTGTAGATTAAAACAAGGATGACAACATCCATAAAAGCGAAGCACTGAAACGGTAGGACAAAAGGACATTAACACTTGTATAGTGTCAGAACTGAATAATCAGAATATAAATATATAAGAGTCGAAGCAAAATTATAAATGAATTTGTTGAAAAACCGTTGATACAGGATAATATTTATGGACATACTTACATTTTTAGGACTTGATTATAGAGATGCTTTGCTTATAATATTGTACTTTGTTGTCTTAGGAATCAGTATTAAAAAAAATAAAAATCAGATCAATCGGATAATTTTATCTGATACAAATTTTGTTGTTAAAAAAGTTGAAAATCAACATGTTTAAAATGGACGTACGGACATTCTGGTAACGATTATAGAGTTGCTACGCTTTCTAAATAGTACCTAACTACTACAGGAATCACCATGCATAGTTTGAAATCGATAGGACAATTCTAAAGTGCCTAAATTAACGAAAAAAGCTAGCTGTTACAGACGTACGGACGGACGGACCGACCCTAATTATAGAAAAGCTTCGCTTTTAAAAATAGTTGAAACATTTTGACACAACTAGCGTGGAACCAAACAATCAAAATGCAATAAAAGTACACAAAGTTTTTTTTAAGCAAACGAATTGGATAACGCGGTTATAAAACTATAGGTACCAGAAAATTCTATGGTCTAATGTCCCTTCCCTCCCTGGGTATATATTGTATATCAATTAGCATTTTTGGAAAAAATTAATGATGAAAAATCTTCCAATTTTTTTTAGAAAATCATCCAATTTGTTTTGTAAGATATATAATTAAAAAAAACATAATTGAAGTGAATGATGAAAAAAAACTGTCAGATTTTCTTCTGATTTTCAAGGAAGTTGTATGTTGGTCCTGTCTTTGTTTCATGATTTTTTACAAGAGCTGGATCTTTAAATCATTTTAGTGGTGCGCCAGATCGGGGCGATCCAACTTTCCACCAATGAGAGCACAGCATTGTATTAAATGCCGCGCTGTGATTGGCTGAAATTTGGCGCACCCCGATCTGGCTCACCACTAAAATGATTTAAAGATCCAGCTAAGAACAACTGAGAGAATATCAATTCGCCTAAAACATTTGAGACAAATACTTAGATTTATAAGGTTGTAGTATAAAAATAAAAATTGCGACAAAAACCAAAGTTAAAATAGAAAACAAAGCTGAGCTGGATCTTTAAATCATTTCAATTGTTCGCCAAATCGGAGGGAAAAAGAAAACAAAATATATAAATGCAATGCATAGCATATAAAGGGATAAGACAATAGCTGATAAATAAATGTACATTCTCAATTATGATACACAAATTCTGTAGATTAGAATTAGTGGTTGAAACGTTTCAACACTTAACTAAATGAAGCAACCAATCAAAAGTCCCCATAATAGTTAATCCAAGCAATAAGAAAATGTTATCATAAAACTTTGAGAACTAGTGTAATAAACAGTCCCCTCTAGCTATCTCTTTGAAATTGTGGGGCATAGTCCCTTTCATAGCAACGCTCCTTAAGGGGCGATTCTTCGTCTTTTTCTAATATTTCTAGCCCCTGCGGGGAGCTCTAACCCAGCGGGGCCAATTACCAAGCCCTGTGGGGCAATCACGTAACCCATTATAACCTATCCTAACCTAAAATAACCGATTTAAAGATATTTTGAAAATACGACGGATCGCCCCTTAAGGAGCGTTGCCACGAAAGGGACCATACTCGAAATTATTAATCAATAATTTCAAGCAAACAACAAACAAACTTTTGCACAAGAAGAAAGGAATATAGAAGGTTGTCAAGGATTAGATGTAGCTAATCAAAATATATTCCTTCTTTTGAGCTGTGTGTTTTTAGTAGCGAAGCTACGCTATAATTCCAAATGTCTGTCCGTCTCTCTGTCTGTCAGTTTGTCTGTCTGTAATTAATGAATTGTTGGAAACATGTTTTTTTTTCGGCTCCTATTCAAGATAGACAGCTGAATTTTTTAGTAAAGATTCCTATAGCATATGCCCATCTTTTCTATACATTGTTTTGTCCATCTGTCTGTTATTTGGGGTGCTAGATTGATTTCTAAATTTTTAAGCTTTTGTGCTTAAAAGGTTTAGTGATTTTAAAGTGTTGTAAATTTTAAATTTCCCCTATTTTATCAAGTTTAATGTTTATTGTATGACACTGCTGTATTGTTCTTGTTTCCTGATATCCATTATAACTTTTGAGCTTCAATACTTATGAATGTTGTAATCCTTGTTCTATTGATAGTTTTCAACACTTGTACCGTGTTTTATTTCCATAACTACCGTGACGAATTATTAGCGCTTTCACAAAAGTATACGGTTAAGCACCGATAATCCCCCCTCCCTTATTTTTCAAATAAATTGAATACCTCCCACCAATGATTGCATCCAAAAGACCCTGCAGGGTGGCTAAACCTGGATGAAACCTAACCTAATGGTTTTTGTTTAACCCTTACAGATCGGGCCCCTATTCCCACCTTAATAGATCGGGGGGGGGGGGGTCATATTGACCCCCCCCTCTATCTTGGCTTCTGTTACAGATAAAGACGTAAAATTCTTTTCTGGTGGTTCATGTGTATTTTTAGAGAAAATTACTTTTTCTAGTCATAGCAATCCAGGCCGCTCCTTAGCCGCTTTTTAGCGGCCAGCCGCTAAATTTTAAAACAGCTGTAGAGCGGCCAATTTTGCAGCTAGGATGACCAAATTTTAGGACGAGCTTTTATTTTTCATAACAAACAAATTACTTTTTCTGATCATCGCCAAAAAACGGCAATTAACGGAAACCGCCATTTTCGGCGGTTACGGCGGTAAAATGGCGGTTGGCGGCGCCAATTAATATTTTTATCTGTTTATTATTGCTCAAGGATTTACCAAAAAAATTTATAGGTCTCTAGCTGTAATAGAAGCCACGATATTCATGATATATGTCTGTAGTAAAAGCCGGACAAAAATCGGTCATAAAGTCGGTCAGAGTGCGGTCAAACGGTCATAACACCACTTTTCTCATAAGGTCATTTTAGGTTTCTATCTTATATACAAAGTCATAATGTGGAAATTAGGAATTATTTAGAATTTATTTTTAATTTTGGTGCTACCCAACCGACTTTGACCGGACACCACAACCGACACAGACCAGATATCCTAATAAAATCAACTCTTGCCGACGTATAATTACTAAACTTAAAAAGTCATGAAGTCACAACTCTCTATCTTACCTACAAAAAAAATGACATTGAAAAAATAGAGGGGGGGGGGTCAATATGACCTAAAAATGTAAGTATGTCCTTCAACAGTATCATATATTTAAGCAGTTTTGCAACAAAATTTACTTATAATTTTGTTAAATCTTTAGCAATAATATTCTGCTTGTTCTGTTTTGACACTCTACAAGTGTTAATGTTTGTTTGTCCTACCATATCAGATCTCCACTTTTTTTGGATGTTGTCTTCCTTGTTTTTCTAGCAAAGTATAGACATTTACAGTAAGCAAATTTTAAAAAATATGCAGGGAATATGTAAAGCAATTTTCAAGCTTAAATAAAAATTGAATGACTAAGTCAGGCGTTCTAAAGAAAAAAAATATTGAAATTTGGCTCAATTAATCGACTCACATTTTTAAAAAATTCCTAAAAAAAACCATAACTATCATAGTAGTTTTAGTCATTTTTCTCCACCTTCCCCTTCAAAAGGATTTATATAGAATAATATACATTTATAAAACTTTGGGTACCAGAATAATATACAGTCTAATATCCCCTTCAATGGTTATAAAACTTTGGGTACCAGAATTTGATTTACAAACTAATATCCCCTCTCATGGTTATAAAATTTTGAGTACCAGAATAATATACAGTCTAATGTCCCCAGTCATGGTTATACAACTTTGGGTACCAGAATTTGATATACAAACTAATATCCCCTCTCATGGTTATAAAACTTTAGGTACCAGAATAATATACAGTCTAATGTCCCCTCTCATGGTTATACAACTTTGGGTACCAGAATAATATACAGTCTAATATCCCCTTCAATGGTTATACAACTTTGGGTACCAGAATAACATACAGTCAAATATCCCCTCTCATGGCTATAAAATTTTGAGTACCAGAATAATATACAGTCTAATATCCCCACTCATGGTTATACAACTTTGGGTACCAGAATAATATACAGTTTAATGTCCCCACTCATGGTTGAAAAACTTTGAGTACCAGAATAATATACAGTCAAATATCCCCTTTTCATGGTTATAAAACTTTGGGTACCAGAATAATATACAGTCTAATGTCCCTTCTCATGGTTATAAAATTTTGGGTACCAGAATTTAACATACATTCTAATGTCCCCACTCATGGTTATACAACTTTGGGTACCAGAATAATATACAGTCTAATGTCGCCTTCAATGGTTATAAAACTTTGGGTACCAGAAGAATATGATTTTGAGAAACGGCCTAAAAATTTCAGAACACTCGCCTTTGTCTTTTTGCAAAAATTGTGTTTATTTTCTAACTGACCTTTATTTTTACAAAATATAATTGATTGATTGATTGTTTTGGGGGTTGGTTGGTTGGTTGGTGAGGCATGCAGCTTAGGTTAACACCCAGGTTGAGGTGGTGTGGGTTTCACTAATAATGGAATAACCATTAAGGTGTCTTCATTTCTATCTTCATAAAGGATGGGTCTAACTGGTATAGTACCTTTCGAGACAACGCGTTTCGTTGTATTTTTACAGTAGCTTTTGATAGGTTAAGTTGGGTTAGGTGAATACCCCGATGGGTTAGGCAATTGGCCCCGCAGGGTTAGAGCCCAGAAGGGGCTAGAAATAGGGGAAACACTGCTGTGAAAATAAGAGGAAATGCCCCTTAAGAAGCATTGCCACAAAAGGGACTTTACCCAGTTTTTTACAATCATATTTGGGAAATTCACATCTTATATTATAATTGGAAACTTTATGTTAAACTATATTGGGATTAATTCATTTATAATAATTATAGTAAAGTTCATTTACAATTATATATACAATTGTATAAATAAATGGTTTACATACATATGTTAAAAAAAAGGCTCCCATGTGAAATAAATGACCTAATTTATATAGCAATGTTTGAAAAAAACCCTAAAATTTATTATTTATTCTTATTTATATTATCAAAGTTTATTCATATTAGAGAAATTCATATACAGTCATATTAGTGAAGTTTATGCCTATAATTATATTGGGATTTGTTCAGGAAAGTTTATCTAAAATTACTTGGGGGGGGGGGGGGGTTCTAGGGGCGATTTCTCTTAGAAGGGTGGTGGTATCCTCTCCCAAAATAGTTATAAACCTTCCCGTTACCAATGAGAAGCTACCTTGTTAAGGAGAACCCGATATGATCAGCGGTTAGCGAGATCCTTTAGTGCAAATGCACAGACAAACATCCTGTTACTTTAGTATAAGGCAACTAGTGGATACACACTTAGAGGCCTCTAGGGGCACTTTAGGTATGAGTGATGAATTTAATTTGACCCCCCCCCCTTCCTAGTATTAGTGTTTTATTTTTTAAAGAAAATGTCAATTCCCCACTAATTTTTGGGAGGAAGGTGATAAATCCCCCCCCCCCAAAAAAAAAAATGAAAATAGTTGCAAACCTTCTCAGGACCTTTGAGAAGCTAACTGGTATAGGAGAAAAATCAGTTTGGCGGTTAGCGAGATTCTTGATCCTGTTACTTTATTATAAGGATTTTAGTTTGATTTATTATCATTGGGGGATGGTTCCTTTTTAATTTCACTGTGGTGGGTTAAATTTAATTTCAGTTTTGAAATGTCAATTTATTGATATCAATAGTTATCATTTGTAATTATATTAATTAGGTCAGGCGCATTTTCAATTAAAATTAGGTAGGTTCATTGGAATATATTTGGAAGTTAGACCCAACAAAAAATAGAAAATTGCCATTATGAACAAAAATAGTAAAATCTTTAATTTGACACTTTACTTTTTGAATTCCTGTGAGTAATTATTGAAAAAATCTATTTTGTTGAAGCCCGGTGAATCAAAACTTTGAACTTTGGGAGCTTGTCACGAATGAGTTTTTAAAAATCACAAAAGTTAGGACACGTTCTTTTATACCTCTAATTTAGAATACTAGCATCTTAATTATTTTTTATATCCATACATGCAAAATTTAATTTAAGACAATAAAAAGATTCCTTTTAAATTGTCACATAGAATTACTAATAAATTAAAGATAATTCAATATAAGGAGTTTAGGATAGCACATGCAAATAAAACTAAATAAAAATTTTAAATTCAATTTAAATAAAACAGTTGAAAAAAAAGACATGCAGATTAATTGGATTATCAGTTTGGTAAAGGGGTATACCATTAGGGCTTCAAAAATGATTTCTATCTGCTAAATTAGAATCGGTTCTTAGCCATACTGAAAAATCATGTATCATATCATATTACTGACAATTTTTCATGAATATTACAATTAAAATTTTAAAATTAATACCAGTTTTGTTAGCTACCACAGGGCCAAAGGAATTAATTTTATATTTTATCATTTCACTTTCTACGAAAAGCTGTCAATAATACAATGCGATAAATAACTATTATCAACTTTACCTAGAGTTTATTTTACTGGGACAGAGGCAGGGAATATAGCATCGTATTATAGACAGCTTTCCACGGACATTATGCGGATAGAATGGCTAAGAACCGGTTCTAATCCAGCGGATATTAATTGGTTTCTACCTAGAGTTTATTTTACTGGGAAGGAACAGGCAATGAACATTATTCTACCTGAAATCAGCTGATTTCTACTTATGTCTACTAGGGTTGGATCGGATATCTGTCCAACGCCGGATATCCAGCAAATTACTGAATATCTGTATTAGAAATCAGCCAGATATCCGGTATCCAGATAGTTTCAATATCTTGTATCCGGCCGAATATTGAAAATGGCTGGATATTCAGTAGGATTTATAAGTTGGAAAGAATTTTAATGTTAGAGGGAGATTTAAAATCTGCATCAAATTTTAAGGATTTTTTTTATAAAATTTGTTTTTTGTAAAATTCTTTATTTAAAAGCGGAAATACAATTTAAGTTAATTAATTTTGACATCTGTAATTGGTGGATTTAAAAAATCTGCGCTCTGATTGGAGAAGCTTAAGTATCGTTCATAATTCAACCAATCAGAGCGCACGTAGTTTCCAATCCACCTCTCCTATTGGTCAAAATTAGTAAACGTAAATTGTATTTCCGTTTTTAGATAAAGAATTTTACAAAAAGTCCTTAAAATTTGATGCAGATTTCAAATCTCCCTCTAACATTAAAATTCCTTCCAACTTATATATCTTAATATTCAGTCCAACCCTAATGTCTACTTATGTAGTTATGATATTTTCAATGTTGACTAGTAAGCTTAGCTCTTTTTTTACCATCAAAGCATGACACTGTTTGACCCACGATATAAAAAAATGGGTATAATCTCTTTTGTGGCAATGCCTCTTAAGGGGCGTTTTGTCATATTTTCACAATTGCTTTTGATAGGTTATTTTAAGTTAGGTGATTGGCCCCACAGTATCAGAGCCCCCTAGAAATAGGAGAAAAGCTACTGTGAAAATATGTAGAAACACCCCTTAAGCAGCAGTGCCACGAAATACCCAAAAATTCAAGGTACAGATTGTACAAAAATCAATTTCAGAATAAAATTGATACCAAATGAAATGAAAAAAAAATTCATTCTAACTAAATAAATTTTTAAAAAATTTCATGGTGACACTTAAATAAAAAGGAAAAATTAATTTAAAATTCTTTTTAAAAGAAAATAAAAAAAAATATTTTATGTTAATTTCTTAAAACACTCAAATATATCTAAACTATTCTACTTTTCTAAATCTAATTTTTATAAATGAAATATGAATTTTAAAAATAAAATTAAAATCTAATATTTTATTCCAAAAATTTTAATTTATAAATGATTGTGAATATATTAACAAAAATAGGGATGAGTAAATTGACTTGAAAATTTATAGTTATTTCTCACATTGTATTATAAACAGCTTTCCGTGGATGTAAAATGTACAATTATAAGATTAAAACCATTTTTTAGCTCTGAGGTGCCGAAGGCGCCGGCTAAATAAACTGGTTTTAATTTTATGATTGTTCCTTTTTTATATTCGTAGAAAGCTGGATATAATACGATGCTAGAGATAATTTTTTCGTATGGATGAGAACCGGTTCCTATCCACCGGATTCGAATGAATACGAAAAATAAAATTCCCTGTTTGGAACAAACAAAAAAACAATTTAAATTTGTCAATGTACTCAACCCTATTTTGAAAATAATTATGTTAAATAATGAAAATAAGAAAAAAATTTGGTTCATGTGAATGAAATGAAGTTGTGGGTTTCTTCATTTTTTCACTGTAGCTTTTCTCCTATTTCTAGCCCCTGCAGGGCCAATTGCCCTACCCTGCAGGACAATCACCGAACCTAACTTAACCTAACCTTTCAAAAGCTACTGTGAAAATATGACAAAACCCAGAACTTCATTTCCTTCACATGACCCAAAAGTATTTACCTAAGTGCAACAACTCCTGGAGGGATGGTGTGTACCATATTTTTTCTGTTACAAGAAAAACAAAAGTAAAATTCAAGTCAGGAATAAGGTATGACCAACAAGCAAAATAAATTGAAGATAAAGGATGAGCAAATAATGCGTAGATTTTTAAAATTCAAATTTAATGGTAGAAAAAAGATGGCATACCATTAGAACCGCTATAAAGTCTATTTTTTGGAAGTATAAAAGCTATAGATAAGGAGCAACGCATTAAAATGTCCCAACTGAGGTAAAACTTAAATTGAGAGTATATTACTAAATATTAGGGTGTGTAAAAAGAACTGCGTACATTTTTAAATTTCATAAGCGCGGCTTGTGTTAATAGTAGAAAAATGTTACGCATACAATTAGAACTATATCTTTAGAAATATAAGAATGGTTCCTACATTGTTACAAATGATTTAGGAGCCAGTTAGTAAAATGTCCAAACTTTACTCGCAAGTCAAATTTTTGGGACTACGTAGCTTCCTAACCTTACATAGCAGAGATATCATTCTCATACTTCTAAACATTCTTAATTTGAATCTTTTGTTTCCTAACAATTTTGGACCAGATGAATGTTAACCATTTTTAACGTCTTTAGTTATGATGCGGTGTTGGACTGAGATTCGAACCTATCACCTTTCCAAGGATTAGCAGATGCGCTACATGTTAAGCCACGATCACAGGTATGAAAATATTTTTAATTTTAATCTTTTGTTTTCCTAACAATTTTGGCCCAGATGAGAGTTAACCAAATTGTTTTTAGGATGCACACCAGACTCGTTATCTGACAATAGCCTAAATATAAAATATTAAAAGTTAATCAACTAATTTTTTGTATTTATTCAAAACCTATTAATATCCAGTGGATAAGAACTGGAAGAATACAAAAATTATGCCTAGCATAGTATCATATCCAGTTTTCTAAGAATATAAAAATGTACAATTATAAGATTAAAACAAGTTTTTTTAGCCAGTGCTTTTAGCATAAAAAAACTGTTTTTAATCTTATATTTTTACATTTTATATCTGCGGAAAGCTGTTTACAATATGATGCGAGAAATAACTATTAAAGTATAAAAATGAAAAGAAACTCACCAACAAATTTTTTTAAAAACCTATAAAGTCCCTTTTGCGACAATGCTTCTTAAAGGGCATTTTGTCGTTTTTTCACAGTAGTTTTTCTCCTATTTCTAGCCCTCTAACCCTGCGGGGCAATTACCTAACCTATATAACGTATCAAAAGCTACTGTAAAAATACGACGAAACGCCCCTTAATTAAGAGTAGTTGTAACAAAAGGGACAATACCCAAAATTTCTACATACAATACATACGATTTTTTCATTACGAGCCATAACAGGGTTTAAAAACTAATATTCAGACCAGAACCATACAGGAAGAATCTATTTTTTATGGCTTTGAAACCACGAAATATCCACTGGAAAGGAACTGGTTTTGAGTCAGCATGTGTCATTTTGTATTATAAATAATTTTCTATGGATAATAAAATCAGATCATGATATTTATCCTGTAAAGTAGAGCCATATCAGTTAAGCGGTTAGCGAGATCCTTCAGTACAAACAAACTTTCTGTTACTTTATTATAATTATTAGAGACTATGCCCCTTAAAGCTTCAAGGGGTAGTTAAGGGAGGGGGGGGGGGAATCGACTCACTTCCCATTTTTAATTAAAGTCTAAAAAGTAAAAAAAAGTGAAGGGGGATATTGTTCTAGGAGCGATTTCTCTTGGAAGGGTGGAGATACCTACCCTGTAGATAGTTATAAACCTTCCCCGAATCAATAAGACGCTTCGCTGTAAAGGAGAGCCTTTTTTAATCAGCAGTTAGCGAGATCCTTCAGTACAAACAAACATCTTGTTACTTTATAATAATAACTAGCGGCTACGCCCCTAGAAGCCTCTAGTGGCACTTTAAATGTTTCTTTATATTTATAAAATGTCTTTTTTAGGTTGACGTTCATGTTGTGTTGGAATTTCTTTGTAAAATCGAGAAACCTAAAAACTTTTCGATTTTTTAAATTTCTCTTGGGAGGGTGGTGGTACCCTCCCCCAAAATAGTTATAAACCTTCCTAGGACCTATGAGAAGCTACCCTGTTATGGAGAACTGGATCGGTTCAGCAGTTAGCGAGATCCTTTGGTACAAACATACACACAGACAGACAAACAGACAGACAAACAAGTAGACAAACAGGCAGACAAACAGACAGACAAACAGACAGACAAACAGACAGACAAACAGAAAGACAAACAGACAGACAAACAGACAGACAAACAGACAGACAAACAGACAGACAAACAAACAGACAAACAGACAGACAAACAGACAGACAAACAGTCAGACAAACAGTCAGACAAACAGTCAGACAAACAGTCAGACAAACATACAGACAAACAGACAGACAAACAGACAGACAAACAGACAGACAAAAAGACAAACATCCTGTTACTTTATTATAATTATTACCTAATTCTACAGCAAAGACCATGGCCACAAGAATATTTCCAGTAATTTCAATAGCAGATAACAACAACCAAGGGGCATGAAGTAGAGGCAACTATACATAGAAAAATAATTATTCAATAGTAGCATAGCTGCTTTTTACATGCGAACATGGCTCAACATGTAGCGTAATTGCTCGCCATTGGGGAGGTGATAGGTTCGAATCTTGGTTTGACATCGTGTCATAATTGAAGATGTTAAAAATGGTTCCTACATCTGCTATGTCATTATAATAGCAGATAACAACAACCAGGGGGCATGAAGTAAAGGCAACTGAACATAGAAAAACAATAATTAAATAGCAGCATAGCTGCTTTTTACATGCGAACATGGCTCAACATGTAGCGTAATTGCTCGCCATTGGGGAGGTGATAGGTTCGAATCTTGGTTTGACATCGTGTCATAATTGAAGATGTTAAAAATGGTTCCTACATCTGCTATGTCATTATAATAGCAGATAACAACAACCAGGGGGCATGAAGTAAAGGCAACTGAACATAGAAAAACAATAATTAAATAGCAGCATAGCTGCTTTTTACATGCGAACATGGCTCAACATGTAGCGTAATTGCTCGTCATCAGGCAGGTGATAGGTTCGAATCTTGGTCTAACACCGTGTCATAATTGAAGATGTTAAAAATGGTTCCTACAGCTGCTATGTCATTTCAATAGCAGATAACAAATTAAGTGACTGAACATAAATAGTTATTATCATATCAAATAAACAGCTTTCCACAGATATAAAGTGTATGATTTTAAGATTAAAACCAGTGTTAATTAGCCCGGAGATACCAAAGGCATTGGCTAAAAAACTGGTTTTAATCTTATGATTGTTAATTTCTATATTCATAGAAAACTGCTGGACATAATTATTCAGTATGGCTGAGAAATTGTTCCATTTCACTGTATAGTAATCGGTTTTGAAGTGATATGGGAAATATAATTATTAGTGTCATGATTCACTTTGTCTGCCTCTCAGTTTAAAAGTCAGTCCGTAAACTTATGGAAGAAAAGTGATTTTCTCAGCTATTGTTTAAGATAGACTGATTATTTTTTGGATTAGATAATTAAACTAAAGAACACCTCGCAAACAAATACAACAGAATTATTAATTCGTAATTAAGAGACTAGTTGCTTTTGCATAATGGTGTGTATTTTATGATTTTAAAACAGGAGTAGAACGATAACATTCAATATTGAATCAATGAGAGATGGGACAATAGGTTGTTTCTTACACTAGTCGCTAAAGTTTTAAAATAAGGTCTCTTTTTCCTTGACCTATCAACTTTGGGGACTTTTACTAAATCTTGATTGTTGGTTTATTAAGTTGAGAGTTCAATTGTTAATCAACAATCGATTAATTCACTGGAATCTAAAGGTATAAGATAATTGCCAATTAATTTATGTAGATCGCCAATGATGATGCAAAAAATTACACCTTCTGTACATTAAAATTATTGGTTGAAACGTATGAACACTTAACTTAATAACCAACCAATCATAATCCAGTAAGAGTCCTCAAAGTTGATTAGAACAACAAATAAAATAACGTTATTTAAAAAACTTTGGGGGAAATAAACAGACATTGTCCCCCTATCTGAATAAGTTTACCTTTTGATTTATATTAGCTATTACAACCAGGATAATAGAAGCGCCTGCATAATGGATGTATAATTACTTTGATCTTACACCAGATTTTCATGTTCTATTATACAGTGAATAATAAAGTGAACAAGCGGTCTAAAAGAACACAGTAATAGTGTCTGACTGATTATGACGTAACAAAAAAAATTAGCCAATGAGAGGCCACTATAAATTTTACCATTGGTCAATAACGGCCTCTCATTGGCTAATTTTTTTGTTACATCATAATCAGTCAGACACTATTACTGTGTTCATAAATGAGGGGGGAAATTGGAAGGGGACAAAGTCACTCAAAAAATCTTATGTGACGTCATAAAAATGAGGGATGGGAGAGGGTAAGTTAGAAAGAAAATCCTTAAAAAGAGATGGATAATCCCTCATTTCTATGACGTCACATGGCTGATTTTATGAGTGACTTTGTGTCCCCTTCCCCTAATTGAGGAAAATTTTTCTACGGTTATATCATCCACTAAGAAAGCCTAAAATGTCATGTGTGACGTAATAAAAATACATCTAAAAAGGTAGGATGAGAGGAGGAGTGGGGAAGGAAACCGCCTTAAAAGAGATGGATTTTTATGAAGTCACATGTGACATTTTAGGCTTTCTCATCATCCACATATATTGTACATCCATTGCCTGCATTGAGTCCCATTGTCATCAACTCGAATATTCGCATCAGATCTGCAGACCACCGGTTTCTCACCTCCTTGTCTCTGATCATTCAAAAGGCTGGTTATTCCTTTGGAAATTTCAAACAAACACGGTATAAAAGTCATGATTTATAAAAACGAAGCTTTCTATATTATGGTCAGTCCGTCCATCAGTCCTTCAACAGTTTGTAATCAGCTCGAATATTCTAATCAGATTTGCGGACCATCGGTTTCTCACCTCCTTATCTCTGATTATTCGACAGGCTGGTTATTCCTTTGGCGCCATTTTTTTGGCAATTTCAAACATACATGGTATAAAAATCATGATTTTTAAAAGTAAAGCTTTTCTATAATAGGGTTGGTCCATCCATCAGTCCTTTCGTACGTCTGTTCATCATAAGTTCAAATATTTGCGGACCTTGTCTCTCTATTCAACAGGCTGGGCGCCATTTTTTTTGTGAACGTTTCATTTTTTTGGCGTTTTTGAACAAACCTATAATCAATGTTTTTTTTTAAAGCGAATAATAGGGTCAGTCCGTCCATCAGTCCTTTCGTCATCAGTTAACCCATTAGTGCCGAGCGCCACTTTTTTGGGCCGATCGAGCTGAAAGTTTCAGGGAAGCTTTATAATGGTCAAAACGGAATTCGTATTTTTTTGTTTTGCTCTAGTGGCGTGCACAGGAAAGTTGCAAAAAAACCCGGTTCGGCTCGGCCATAAATACCAACCAGGCATTATTACCCGTTTTGGGCGGTTTCCGCCGGCGTTAAAACCCGGTTTTGCTGTAAAAACCCGGTTATTTTGACCAAAAATCGAAAAATGTAATTTTTGAACGCCAAAAGTGAGATGAACACTTTTTAGAACTTTGATACGATCCGTAATTGAAAACTACACAACCTCATGTAATCTATAGAGCTACAAGTAATATATGAAGCGATTTATTTCAAATTTAGTGTTTCGGCTATAGGTGCCGCAATTTTCGGGTAAAAAAACCCATTGCTCGAAGTTTTAAAAGACACACACTACAAAAAAAGAACATATAAAATTTGAGTGTTACATATCAGAAAACGAGCATAAAACTATTTGGTGACACCTATAGAGATTACTAGGGTTATTAGGGTGGCTCAAACCCTTACTAATGACGTAAACTGTTATTTTTATTGGTTGAAAAGTTAAAACCAGGTAATAAAAACCGAAACCGAGCCGGGTTTTAAAACTGTCGGGTATTTATGGCCAAGCCGAACCGGGTCATAATAGGGCGTAAAAAAACGATAAAAAAATCATATAAAAAATAATAATTTGAATAAAACGAATTCACAAATAGATGTACTTGTCAATAAACATTAGATTTCACGAAAAAAATCAGCGACTTTACTATAAAAACAAAAAAGTTAGAAGGGGTATTTTGGATTTTCATGATTTTAAAATTTTGTTGAGCTATACTGGCAAACGGAAGTAAGCTAAACTGCCTGCTCCAGGGGGAAATGAAAGCCAGGGTAGTAGAGGGGGGATTCATACTGAGAATGATGCAATTATGAAGCCGGAAACCGTTTTTTTTTTCCATTTTCCGGAACCGGGTTTTAATACCAATATTTCTTAAAGATATTAGCTGACATACAGACATCCTTAATTGTAGAGTACCTTACCTCGTAAGGGTAGGATTCTCCTTAGATTTTGAGTGATCATCTGGAGAATCCAGATGCAATACTCTAACACCCAAGGATATAAGGTTGAGTAACATCCAAAAGACAACCAACCCTTTGTCTGAGAAGTCCTAACTGTGCATGGTAATGAGTTGCGCCTGTTCAAGGGCTAAGGCATTCCCTATACTCTAATTATGTATATTCCTGACATACCAGCAGTAGGAACTTTTTTTAACGTCTTTAGTTATATCGGTGACCTCCCTGACGACGAACGTTAAGCCATGGTCGCAGGTAATTTTAGAGTAGCTAATATACAGACATCACTAATTGTAGAGTAGCTAACATACAGACATCACTAATTGTAGAGTAGCTAACATACAGACATCACTAATTGTAGAGTAGCTAACATACAGACATCACTAATTGTAGAGTAGCTAACATACAGACATCACTAATTGTAGAGTAGCTAACATACAGACATCACTAATTGTAGAGTAGCTAACATACAGACATCACTAATTGTAGAGTAGCTAATATACAGACATCACTAATTGTAGAGTAGCTAACATACAGACATCACTAATTGTAGAGTAGCTAACATACAGACATCACTAATTGTAGAGTAGCTAACATACAGACATCACTAATTGTAGAGTAGCTAACATACAGACATCACTAATTGTAGAGTAGCTAACATACAGACATCACTAATTGTAGAGTAGCTAACATACAGACATCACTAATTGTAGAGTAGCTAACATACAGACATCACTAATTGTAGAGTAGCTAACATACAGACATCACTAATTGTAGAGTAGCTAACATACAGACATCACTAATTGTAGAGTAGCTAATATACAGACATCACTAATTGTAGAGTAGCTAATATACAGACATCACTAATTGTAGAGTAGCTGACGTACAGACATCACTAATTGTAGAGTAGCTGACGTACAGACATCACTAATTGTAGAGTAGCTAATATACAGACATCACTAATTGTAGAGTACCTGACGTACAGACATCACTAATTATAGAGTAGCTTCGCTACTAAACAGAGTTGTCCAGCTTTTCCTGGTCTTAAAATGTTTGATGGCATCGTCTGGTTGTAATTCTTTCACAGGTATTCTCCTAAACATAAATCCGCTGACAATCCGCTGGATTAGAACCGGTTCTCAGTCCTACTATCCGCGGATAATGTCCGCGGAAAGCTGTCTATGATACTATGCTATATAAAAATACAAATATATTGGCAGTATATTGGTGTACATCCCCAATGATGATGCTTAAAATTACCCCTTTGTCTAGATTGCAATTAGTGGTTGAAACGTATGGACACTTATTTGAATGTAACAACCAATCAAAATTCACTGAAGTCCCTAAAAGTTGTTAAGCCAGCAAATAAGATAACGTTAATATAAAACTTTGGGGACTAGTGTGATAAACAGCCCATAGTACCCTCTCTCTGTGGGAATTTTGGGTACTCCAACAGGTTCTAGAAGACAACCTTTGGGTACTCCAACAGGTCCTAGAAGACAACCTTTGAGTACTCCAATAGGTCCTAGAAGACAACCTTGAGGTACTCCAATAGGTCCTAGAAGACAACCTTGGGGTACTCCAACAGGTCCTAGAAGACAACCTTAACACTTGAGGTACTCCAATTGTATAATTTATAAGAAAAATAATCTGGGAGAAATTACGAATATAATTTATCCAGGGAGGGAGAGGACATTGGACTGTTAATTAAATAGTAACCAAAGTTTTGTAGCAATGTAATGTAATTTGTTGGCTTAAAACTTTGGGTACTTTGATTTAATTTTGATTTGGGTTGGTTCATTATCTTTCATTGTTTAAACGTTTACACCAATAATCTTAATTTTAATTTACATTATTGCTACAAACCTAATGATTACAAACAAAATTACCCCTTCTACAGTATAATTAGTTGAAACTTTGTATTTCAAGATTTTATTTGCTTGATATTCTAGTTTCACATTTCCTAAGGTGCATAAAAGATCAACTTACAAACCGATTTATATCCGCTGGATTAGGACTGGTTCTCAGCCATACTAAAAAAAACCTGCATAATATCGAATTATACACAATTTTCCACGAATATCAAAATTAAAATGATAAAATTAATTCCAGTTTTGATAGCCGGCGCCTTTGGCCCCTAAGGACTAACAAAACTAGTTTCAATCTTATACTTTTTTTCATTTTAATATCCACGAAAAGCTGTCTATACTACGATGCAATAGAAATAAAAATTATAAACATTTTTTGTCCTTTATTCCTTTAGTCTTTCTAATTAAGAATTTAAAAGATTTTTTTCCAATTTAATGCAACGTTAATTTTTGTTAGTTGCGAAGCCACTCTTTAATTTGTTATATCTGTCCGTCGGTTTATTTTTTAAAAAGAAGCCTTTTCTATAATTAGGGTCAGTCTGTCTGTCCGTCCGTGAGTGTTAGCTCTTTTCGCTAATTTAGACATGTTAGAATTGTCCTATAGATTTCAAATTTTGCAGAATGATTTTCCTCGGAGTGCTTAAGTGTAACTTAATTTCTCGTATTCATTCGAATCCCGTGGATAGGAACCGGTTCTCATCCATACGAAAAAACTATGTCTAGCATCATATTATGTCCAACTTTCTACGAATATAAAAATGTACAATCATAAGATTAAAACCAGTTTTTTAGCCAGTGCATTCGGCACCTCGGGGCTAAAAAAATAGTTTTAATCTTATAATTGTACATTCTATATCCGCTGTTTATAATATGATGCGAGAAATAACTATTATAAATAACGGATATGCCCCAAAAAGACCTTAGGGGCACATGATATGAGAAAAATCCACCTATGTAAAGGAGATCCATATCGGTTCATTAGTTAGTGAGATCCTATGGCTACGACAGAAGAACATCCTGTTACTTCTATATAACAATAATTTTGCGCTAATATCATCCTCAGGGATCTAAAGGGATAAGACAATGACCGATAAATTGATGTACATCCCCAATGATGATACACTAAACGTTTTGACACTCAACTTAATAAACCAACCAATCAAAATTTCAAGTTCCAAAGGATGTTAAGCCAACAAAAAAGAAAACTTTATTATAAAACTATGGGGACTAGTGTAATAAACAGCCCATTGTCCTCTCCCTCTCTGCATCATCCTTGTTTTCAATTTCATGCTTTTTTTGAGATTAGAGTGATTTAAATTTTTTCCTTGTTTTTTTTATTAAATCTTTTGGGAAGGAAACGAAGTTGTGGGTCTAGTCATATTTTTACAGTAGCTTTTCTCCTATTTCTAGCCTCTGCGGGGGGCTCTAACCCTTCGGGGCAATCACCTACTTAACTTAACCCAAAATAACCTTTAAAAAGCTACTGTGAAAATACGACAAAACCAGCAACTTCGTTTTCTTCAAAGGACCCAATTTTTTGTAGCAAAGCAATTCTTAATGTGTAAATATGTTATGTATGTCCGTTTGTCAAGGACGTCCTAGAAAGGAGGGTGTATATTAGTTTTAATATTTCCCCCCCCCCCAAAAAAAAAAAAATATTGGGGGAGGGGGCAATCAATGATTTTTTAACCCAACCCCTTGAAAAAAAGCTTGGACTTTATTAGCTCTCTATCCCCCCCAGAGAAGGAGGGGACAATGGGATGTTAATGAAACTAGTCCCCAAACTTTTATAATAACCTTTTCTTATTCAGTAGCTTAACAACTTTGGGGACTTTTATTGAATTTTTAATAGTTGGTTCATTAAGTTTAGTGTCAAAAAGTTTTAACAATTAATTATATTCTACCATATGGGTAATTTTGTGTATCATCAATGAGGTTGGACATTGACAATGGGATGCTAATGAAATTAGTCCTCAATGTTTTACAATAACCTTTTCTTAATCGTTAGCTTAACAACTTTGGGATCATTTATTGAATTTTTAATAGTTGGTTCATTAAGTTTAGTGCCTAAGAGTTTCAACAACTAATCTAAATCTATCGTAGGAGTAATTTTGTGTATCATCAATCAATGGGGTTGTACATCAATTTATTGACCATTGTCTTATCCCCTTTAGATCCATGAGTTTTATATCTTTATATATAGCATAGTATCATAGACAACTTTCCGCGGACATTATGCAGACAGTAAGACTGAGGACAGGTTCTAATCCAGCGGATTGTATGCAGATTTGTATTTAAACATACTCAAATATCAACAAGGTTTTTGTAAGGGGGATGTGTCTTTTATAAGACAGAGGGACAGACAGAAAGAAAGACAGATGGACAGATAGATAGACAGATAGATAGACATATAGACAGAGACAGATAGATAGACAGATAGATAGACAGATAGATAGACAGATAGATAGACAGATAGATAGACATATAGACAGAGACAGATAGATAGCCATATAGATAGATAGATAGACAGGTAGACAGATAGACAGATAAATAGACAGATAGATAGACAGACAAATTGACAGATATATAGACAGACAGATAGACAGACAGATAGAAAGACAGATAGAAAGACAGATAGAAAGACAGATAGACAGACTGATAGAAAGACAGATAGACAGACAGATGGACAGACAGATAGAAAGACATATAGACAGATAGACAAAAAGTAAGAAATAGAGACAGATAGACATACAGATAGATAGACAGACAAATAGAAGGACAGAAAGACAGATAGATAGACAGACAGACAAAAGAAAGAAATATAAACAGACAGATAGGGGTGTTGACTCTTGTCAAGGGGTGTATAAAGAAGGTTATAAAGGGGTGTATCTATCCACCTTAGTTTTGACAGCAGGGTAGATACAACCCCCCAAACCCCCCTTTTGCACGTCTATGGTTACAATATTCATGTTTAATGGTTTTAAATTTGCAATACACTTCTAACATGTAAATTACCATTCAAAGCTATCTATTACGCCCAGACTCTTAGGTAGAATTGTTTTTTGTAAACAGCTTTCCACTGTGCATTAATTGTTTTTTAAGCCATACTAGAAATATTAATATCAGCCATTGTCTTATCCCTTTAGATCCCTTAGTTTTATATATTTTATAGCATCGTATTATAGACAGCTTTCCGCGGACAGTATGCGGATAGTATGACTGAGAACAGGTTCTAAACCAGCGGATATTTATCAGTTTCAAAGTTACCTAGTTTTATTTTTGCCAGGTCCCTCAAACTGTCGGCAGTTCAATTTTCTTCTTCCTGAAATATAAAAATTTAATTTAGTTTTTTTTTGTCTATCTGTCTGTCTATCTGTCTGTCTATCTGTCTGTCTATCTGTCTGTCTATCTGTCTGTCTATCTGTCTGTCTATCTGTCTGTCTGTCTATCTCTCTAACTGTCTATTTTTCTATCTGTTTGTCTTTCTGTCTGTCTGTCTATCTCTCTATCTGTCTATTTTTCTATCTGTATGTCTTTCTGTCTGTCTATCTGTCTCTCTGTCTGTCTATCTATCTGTCTATCTTTCTGTCTATCTGTCTGTCTATCTGTATGTCCATCTTTCTGTCTGTCTATCTGTCTGAAAATCTGTCTGTTTATCTGTCTGTTTATCTGTCTGTTTATCTGTCTGTCTATCAGTCTGTCTATCTGTCTATCTTTCTGTCTGTCTATCTGTCTGTCTATCTGTCTGTTTTTCTGTTTATCTTTCTGTCTGTCTATCTGTCTGTCTATCTGTCTATCTTTCTGTCTGTCTATCTGTCTGTCTATGTCAGTCTAACTTTCTTTAAAATTTGATTTAGCCTTTCCCATTGCTTTATTGTCTCTAGATGTCTATCTGTCTGTCTGTATGTTTATCTGTCTATTTTTCTATCTGTCTGTTTATCTGTCTGTCTATCTGTCTGTCTATCTGTCTGTCTATCTGTCTGTCTATCTGTTTGTCTATCTGTCTGTCTATCTGTCTGTCTATCTGTCTGTCTGTCTATCTGTCTGTTTGTCTATCTGTCTGTCTGTCTATCTGTCTGTCTGTTGTCTTTTTTTCTATCTGTTTGTCTATCTGTCTGTCTGTCTGTCTATCTTTCTATCTGTCTGTCTACCTTTCTATCTTTCTGTCTGTCTATTTGTCTGTCTATTTGTCTGTCTATATGTCTGTCTATCTGTCTTTAAAATTTGATTTAGCCATTCCCCCCTGCTCGATTGTCTCTGTATGTCTATCTGTTTTTTTCTATCTGTCTGTCTGTCTATCTGTTTATCTTTCTATCTGTTTGTCTATCTGTCTGTCTAACTGTCTATCTTTCTATCTTTCTGTTTATCTATCTGTCTGTCTATCTGTCTATCTATCTGTCTATTCATCTGTCTGTCTATCTGTCTATTTATCTGTCTGTCTCTGGAGATTGTTTAGTCCTTTGACAGTGTACATAATTATTATTCGAAAGATCTGTCCTTAATTTTTATTCATATTTAATGTTTAATATTGTTTGTTTATGAATATTTAATACCTGTATTATAATACTGTTAATAAATAAACAGTAGCAGTCGGAACCTTTTTTAATGTCTTTAGTTATGATGCAGTGTTGAGCCAAGATTTGAATAACAACAACTGTTATACCACATCCCTCATAAAAAGACATGTGACGTCATAAAAATGGGTGGTTATCCATCTCTTTCTTTAGGGGGTTTCTTTCCACTTCTCCTCTCATCTCTCTCATTTTTATGACGTCACATTGAGCGACTTTCTCTATTTGCCACTTGTATGGGTTACAAAAACTTTAAAGGAGAAACAAACTGTAAAGGAGATTTATAGAGTAGTTTTTATTATTAGCTTTATTACAGACACTATCAGCTACGCCCCCTAGAGGTCTTTAAGGTCCCTTGAGATTTGTAAGGGGGGGGGGGGGAGAATGGAAGTTGACGGCCACACTTTTAATTTAGCATAGACAACCTTGTAGGATTGGAAGCTATCATATAATGGCACTGCCTAGCATTATTTTGAAATAATTTTATGGTAATTTTTTTCCAATATTTATAAACCTCTCCAGGACCTATAAGAAGCTACACTGTAAAGGACTACCATGTTGATTCAGCGGTTAGCAAGATTCTTTTGTACAGACACACACAACTTTTACTAGCGGACTAGCGGCTACACCAGTAGAGGCCTCTAGTTTTTTTTATTTCTCTTCCTCAAAATAATTATAAACCTTCTCGAGACCTATAAGAAGCTACCCTGCAAAGGATAACCCAAATGGTTCAGAGGATAGCAAGATCCTTCAATACAGACAAACCAACAAATAGACATCCTGTTATTTTATTATGAGAATTTATCAAAAGCTTACCTAAAGCATCTTTTAATTTGATTCTTGTTGAATTTATAACTTGTTTCCAGTAAGTTTTATTCGTGGGGAATCCTGGTACCTCATCTATCATATAACTTACAGCCTAGATTGGATAGATTCATAGATAGATAGATAAATAGATCCATAGATAGATCGATAGATAGATTGATAGATAGATCGATAGATAGATCATTAGATAGATCGATAGATAGATCAATAGATAGATCGATAGATAGATCGATAGATAGATCAATAGATAGATCGATAGATAGATCAATAGATAGATCGATAGATAGATTGATAGATAGATCAATAGATAGATCGATAGATAGATCGATAGATAGATCGATAGATAGATCGATAGATAGATCAATAGATAGATCGATAGATAGATCAATAGATAGATCGATAGATAGATCGATAGA
Source organism: Acartia tonsa (assembly GCF_053477335.1). Classification (NCBI taxonomy): domain Eukaryota; kingdom Metazoa; phylum Arthropoda; class Copepoda; order Calanoida; family Acartiidae; genus Acartia; species Acartia tonsa. The sequence goes on from NC_137274.1 coordinate 20,215,417, forward strand.
TAGATCAATAGATAGATCGATAGATAGATCAATAGATAGATCGATAGATAGATTGATAGATAGATCAATAGATAGAACGATAGATAGATCGATAGATAGATCGATAGATAGATCGATAGATAGATCAATAGATAGATCAATAGATAGATCGATAGATAGATCAATAGATAGATCAATAAATAGATGGTTAGATAGATCAATAGATAGATCGATAGATAGATCGATAGATAGATTGATAGATAGATCGATAGATAGATCGATAGATAGATCGATAGATAGATCGATAGATAGATCGATAGATAGATCGATAGATAGATTGATAGATAGATCGATAGATAGATTGATAGATAGATTGATAGATAGATCGATAGATAGATCGATAGATAGATCGATAGATAGATCGATAGATAGATCGATAGATAGATCGATAGATAGATCGATAGATAGATCGATAGATAGATCGATAGAAAGATAGATCTATAGATAGATCTATAGATAGATTGATAGATAGATTGATAGGTAGATCAAATGATAGATTGATAGATAAATGGTTAGTAAGTTTTATTGGTGGAAATCCTGATCTTGATCTTTAAATCATTTTAGTGGTGAGCCAGATTGGGGTGAGCCAACTTTCCACCAATGAGAGCACAGCATTTTATCAAATGCCGCACTCTGAAATTCGGCACACCCCGATGTGGCTCATCACTAAAATGATTTAAAGATCCAGCTCTGGTACCTCATCTATCATATAACTTACAGCCTAGATTAATCGCATCATATTATTTCATGTATATCGCATCACATTATAAACAGCTTTCAACAAATACATAAAAAATGTTCAATTATAAGAATAAAACCAGTTTTGTTAACCAGGAGGTGCTGAAGGCACAGGCTAAAAAAACTGATCTTGACATTAGTAGAAAACTGGATATAATACAATGCTATACATATTGTTTTAGTTGAGCTGAGAACCTGTTCTAATCCACTGGATATTAATCGGATTTGAAGCGAAACTGAATAGTTATTTCTTTCATCGTATTATAAATGGCTTTCCGTGGATATAGAATGTACAATTATAAGATTAAAACCAGTTTTTTTAGCCTCGAGGTGCCGAAGGCACAGGCTAAAAAAACTGGTTTTAATCTTATGATTGTACATTTTTATATTCGTAGAAAGCTGGATATAATACGATGCTAGACATAGTTTTTTCGTATGCATGAGAACTGGTTCCTATCCACCGGATTCGAATGAATACGAGAAAAGGATTTACCTGTTTATGTTCAGTAAGATATTTACTGACTAATTGATCTGAAGTTAGGCATTCTAGTCCATTTAACATTCTAAATATTGTATAATCTAGTTAATCAGACTGACAGACAGAAGGACAGACAGACTAATAGATTGTCAGACTGATATTTACTGACTAATTGATCTGAAGTTAGACATTCTAATCCATTTAACATTCTAAATATTATATATATTCTAGATATGTCTGTCTATCTGTCTGTCTATCTCTCTGTTTATCTGTCTATCCCTGTGTCTAAACCCGCAACTGTGGCTCAACACATAGTGCATCGGCTCATCGTTGGGAAGTTGATAGGTTCGAATCTCGGTCCGACACCGCGTCATAACTAAAGATGTTAAAAATGGTTCCCACTGCTACTATGTCAGATGCGCGACGCAAATAGTTAGAGTGGGGGGAATGCCTTGGCCCAAAACAGGCGCAATTCGTTACCATGCACAGTTGGGACTTCTCAGACAAAGGTCGTGCATCTCAGAGAGTTGGTTGCCTGATGGGCTATTGGACGCTTTACACTGCATTCACAAGCGGAGTATGCGTGGAGAGAGGTCTAGTTGCCTAGTACCCAAAGCGACACCAAGCTCCCTAGAATCTTAACATCTTAACATCCCTGTGTCTATATGTCTGTCATTCTATATGTTTTTCTATATGTATGTAAGATATATCTTTCTATCTGTCTGTCTCTCATACTGTCTGTCTGTATGTCCCTCCATCTGTCTGTCTGATTTTCTGTCTGTCTATCTGTCTCTCTGTCTATATATCTGTATCTCTATCTATCTGTCTATATATATGTCTATTTGCCTGTCTGTCTTTCTATCTGTCTGTCCTTCTATCTATCTGTCTATATATCTGTCTATCTATCTGTATATCTATCTGTCTATCTATCTGTCTATCTATCTGTCTATCTATCTGTCTATCTATCTGTCTATCTATCTGTCTATCCATCTGTCTATCTATCTGTCTATCTATCTGTCTATCTATCTGTCTATCTATCTGTCTATCTATCTGTCTTCTATCTATCTGTCTATCTATCTGTCTATCTGTCTGTCATTCTATCTGTCTGCCTATATGTCTGTCTATCTGTCTGTCTATATATCTGTCTATTTATCTGTCTATCTATCTGTCTATCTGTCTATCTGTCTGTCTATATATCTGTCTATCTATCTGTCTATATATCTGTCTATCTATCTGTCTATCTATCTGTCTATCTATCTTTCTATCTGTCTGTCTGTCCTTATATCTGTCTGTCCATCTATCTGTATATCTATCTGTCTATCTATCTGTCTATCTATCTGTCTATCTATCTGTCTATCTATTGTCTATCTATCTGTCTATCTATCTGTCTATCTATCTGTCTATCTATCTGTCTATCTATCTATCTATATATCTGTCTATCTATCTGTCTATCTATCTGTCTTCTATCTATCTGTCTATCTATCTGTCTATCTGTCTGTCATTCTATCTGTCTGCTATATGTCTGTCTATCTGTCTGTCTATATATCTGTCTATTTATCTGTCTATCTATCTGTCTATCTGTCTGTCTATATATCTGTCTATCTATCTGTCTATATATCTGTCTGTCTATCTGTCTATATATCTGTCTATCTGTCTGTCTGTCCTTATATCTGTCTGTCCATCTATCTGTATATCTATCTGTCTATCTATCTGTCTATCTATCTGTCTATCTATTGTCTATCTATCTGTCTATCTATCTGTTTATCTATCTGTCTATCTATCTGTCTATCTATCTATCTATCTATCTGTCTATCTATCTGTCTATCTATCTGTCTATCTATCTGTCTATCTATCTGTCTATCTATCTGTCTATCTATCTGTCTATCTATCTGTCTATCTATCTGTCTATCTATCTGTCTATCTATCTGTCTATCTATCTGTCTATCTATCTGTCTATCTATCTGTCTATCTATCTGTCTATCTATCTGTCTATCTATCTGTCTATCTATCTGTCTATCTGTCTGTCTATATATCTGTCTATTTGTCTGTCTGTCCTTATATCTGTCTGTCCATCTATCTGTATATCTATCTGTCTATCTATCTGTCTATCTATCTGTCTATCTATTGTCTATCTATCTGTCTATCTATCTGTCTATCTATCTGTCTATCTATCTGTCTATCTATCTATCTATCTATCTGTCTATCTATATGTCTATCTATCTGTCTATTTATCTGTCTATCTATCTGTCTATCTATCTGTCTATCTATCTGTCTATCTATCTGTCTATCTATCTGTCTATCTATCTGTCTATCTATCTGTCTATCTATCTGTCTATCTATCTGTCTATCTATCTGTCTATATATATGTCTATCTATCTGTCTATCTATCTGTCTATCTATCTGTCTATCTGTCTGTCTATATATCTGTCTATCTGTCTCTCTATATATCTGTCTATCTGTCTGTCTGTCTGTCTGTTGTCCAATATAAATATATACCTGGGTATGACGCCACTATTGATCCAAAAACAAATCAATCAATCAATATTTTAGGAAACAATATCAAGGGCGTCATGGAGGGAGGGGACATTAGGATGATTTTACACTAGTCCCCAAAGTTTTATAATTACATTTTCTGATTCATTAGCTTAACAACTTACTGAATTTTGATTAGTTGGTTCATTAAGTTGAGTGTCCAAACGTATCAAACACAAATTATAATGTACAGAAGGGGGTAATTTTGTTTACCACCATTGGAGATGAATAGGATAAGACAATGGACGATAAATTGATGTACATCCCTAATGATTTATAAAATTATCCCTTCTGTAGAATTTAATTATTGGTTGAAACCTTCGAACACTCAACTTTGTGACCTAACCAATCAAAATTCAATTATAGCCCCCCAAGTTGTTAAGACAACGAATAAGTAAACTGGTGTTAAACTGGGATCGCCATAAATTGTAAATCGATTGTTTGATTATCGACCACATTTATGGCACACGGAAAAATTATGAGGAAATAAGTTACTTTAAGGTATGGGGACCGAAAAGAAATTGTAATTAAAAAATATGTACCCAAAGCATCAGCCAATAGCAGAGCAGAATATGGGTTGAAGGTTAAAAAAAAACTTCAATAAATGTATTTACAAAGTAATAATTGCTAGAGATAAACAATTAGTTATAACATTTACAAAGTAATAATTATTAAGAAATTAATAAAACAAAGATTTACAAAGTAATAAGCGCTAGAGATAATAATTAGTATTCAGATTTATAAAGTAATAACAGTTGATTATAATTACAAAACATTAACTTTAAGTGTTTGGTTAGTTTTCAATTGAAATATAATTAATGATTATTTTATTGTATAAAAAAGATAAATATAATTACAATTTATAATAATAAGTATTAGATTCGTAAGTGGTTAGGTAATTTAATGGATAATTAACAAAAAAGAGTTTAAAAATGTTTAAAGTTATAGTGTGATAATATGATATTATAATAAAGAGATAATTATAACAATATAAATAATTATTGATTGATTTGTTATAGGTTAGATGTAATAATTGATAATTATAATACTATAACTGAATGATAAAAATAAGACAATTATAATTATTATGTGTAATTATTGATTGATTTCTAAAGTGCAAGATTATCTAATTGATAATTGAAATAGTATAATTATTATGTAATATTCAGATAACAAGAAATAATATGAATAATTAAATTCATTATGTGTAATTATTAATAGATTGTAAAGGGTAAGATAATATAATTAATAATTATGATAGTATAATTACTAAGTAATAATAAGATAACAAGAAATAATATGAATAATTATAATTATAATTATTATGTGTAATTATTAATAGATTGTAAAGGGTAGGGTTATATAATTAATAATTATGATAGTATAATTACTAAGTCATAATAAGATAACAAGAAATAATATGAATAATTATAATTATTAATAGATTGTAAAGGGTAGAATAATATAATTAATAATTATGATAGTATAATTACTAAGTAATAATAAGATAACAATAAATAATATGAATAATTATAATTATAATTATTATGTGTAATTATTAATAGATTGTAAAGGGTATGATAATATAATTAATAATAATGATAGTATAATTACTAAGTAATAATAAGATAACAAGAAATGATATGAATAATTATAATGACAATTAATATGTGTAATTATTGGTTGATTGTATCATTTTAGATAATGTTATTGTTATAAGTAAAGTTGTAAAGGGTAAAGATTATGGAAAGAGTAAGATAATATAATTAATAATTATGATAGTATAATTACTAAGTAATAATAAGATAACAAGAAATAATATGAATATATATAATTATAATTATTATGTGTGATTATTAATAGATGGTAAAGGGTAGGATTATATAATTAATAATTATGGTAATATAATTACTAAGTCATAATAAGACAACAAGAAATATTATGAATAATTATAATTATTATGTGTAATTATTAATAGATTGTAAAGGGTAGAATAATATAATTAATAATTATGATAGTATAATTACTGAGTAATAATATGATAACAAGAAATAATATGAATAATTAAAATTATAATTATTATGTGTAATTATTGATAGATTGTAAAGGGTAGGATTATATAATTAATAATTATGATAGTATAATTTCTAAGCCATAATAAGATAACAAGAAATAATATGAATTATTATTATTATGTGTAATTATTAATAGATTGTAAAGGGTATGATAATATATTTAATAATAATGATAGTATAATTACTGAGTAATAATATGATAACAAGAAAAAATATGAATGATTAAAATTATAATTATTATGTCTAATTATTGATTTATTGGAAAGGGTATGATAATATAATTATTAATAATGATAGTATAATTACTAAGTAATAATAAGATAACAAGAAATAATATGAATAATTATAATCATAATTAATATGTGTAATTATTGATTGATTGTATTATTTTCGATAATGTTATTGTTATAAGTAAAATTATTGATTGATTGTAATAGGTTTGATATTATAATTGATAATTATAATCAATAAGTAAAAATAAGATAATTGTAATTAATGTGAGTAATAATTGATTGAATGTAATAGGTTAGATATTATAATTGATAATTCTATTATTGTAATCAATAAGTAATAATAAGTTAATAATAATTGACTAATAATATTTATTTGATATACTTAATAACTGTAATATAATAATTAAGCAGATAATGGTAATAATTTGATTTAGAGTTTTAGGAGGCGTATTAGTATTTGATTAGAAAATATTATTGTTAAATGTAGTAATTATACCTTGTCAGAGAGAGAGAGAATGTATCAAATTTGAAGTTACCGCTGATCCTAAATACCCCCCTGCAAGAAACAAGTTTGGATGAAATAATTTTTTTGGAGCCTTCGGCTTAAAAAATTATTTCATCCAAACTTGTTTCTTGCGGGGGGTAAATACATTTCGGGGGGTGGTGTAATAATAACAGTAGTTGTTATATTTAGAGAGGGAATGTACTAAAAACTGAAGTCACCTCTGAACCTAAATACCCCCCTGCAAGAAACAAGTTTGGATGAAATAATTTTTTTGGAGCCTTCGGCTTAAAAAATTATTTCATCCAAACTTGTTTCTTGCAGGGGGGTAAATACATTTCGTGGGGTGGTATAATAATAACAGTAGTTGTAATCATTTTTTAAAATTTCAACTGGAACAAAACCGGTTGGACGTACAAAAAAATGAACTTCACGTCAAATGTTGCAAATTTAATTTGCAAAAGAAAAGTATTTCAGAGTTATCCTGATTGGAGGACTTTTTTGCCTCCAAAATGGCCGTTAAAATCTCGCAAACAGCAAAATCGCCGAAAATCGCGATTTCGGCGGCGAATAACGGCCAAACAGTCCGCCGGAGGTGAATGATGCATAAGTAAAGAAATGTCCGCCTTAAAAAGTTCTACAAAAGTGAAGAAAAGGCCAACGTCGCTAAAACGACTCCGGCACCCCCTAAAGGGGCAAAAACGGAGATTTTTCGAAAAAACGTCAAAAATCGCGCCTTCGGCGGCGCGTAACGGCCAAACGGTCCGCCCGAGGCGGATCATGCATAAGTAATGAAATATCCGCCTCAAAAAGTTGGACAAACTTGCTTTTGTATGTCAATCCCAAAAAACGACTCCTTGCACCAGTTTTGGTCGAAAAATCGAAAATCGCTACGTTTAACGGTCAATAACGGTCAAAACGGTCATTGGCGGGTCCAAATTTTTTTTCAGTTTCTAACACGTCTCAATGGGCTAATTTTATGGGCCTGATGTTCAGACCCCGCCAAAATGACTCTTTCCTGTCCAAAATGGACCCAACAGGTTTTTGTGAAAAACACCAAATTGCAAAACTTTGGGGGCCCATATCCCCCCCTTCGGGGGGGATGAGGGTCACCAAAATAAAAGTTTCGGAATGCTCTGACGGAGATTTAGTGCCATGAAAAAACCATTCGTCTCTATCTATCACGGTCTTGGCGGTATTAACGTTGCCCCATCGAAGGTTTTGCATTTTCACTTTTTTTTCACATGAGTCAGGATTTATGGAAACTCAGTTTCGCAACTTTTTAGGCGTTTTTTGGGCGCTTGCGCGCCCACCACGCGCGGACCGTTGGTCCGATCACCCCAAACTTTTTTTTGCTATCTGCGTATGGTAAATACGCAACTTTTGACACCTTTCCCATTTTCCTAGGTCACCCCCTTCCCCCCTAAATATTCAAGGCATTACCTCCAACCCCCCCCGTAAACCGGTATATAAAATTTTTCTCATGATCAGGGTATATGGAAAAATTGAAAATTTTTCGACAATTGTAATAAATTACAATTGTCTCCAATTTCCTTAATTTCCTTGTAATAAGTTTTGAATTCATTGAAATCTTTAGCTTCCGACAAAAAAAACTTTCGGGGATCATTATGTGTAGTTAAAAATAATTGATTGATGATTCCTGAATAGATATGGCACAGTGTAATACAGTAGATTCACAGTACGTACATGACTGAAATATAGATAGATAGATAGATAGATAGTTAGATAGTTAGATAGTTAGATAGATAGATAGATAGATAGTTAGATAGATAGATAGATAGATAGATAGATAGATAGATAGATAGATAGATAGATAGATAGATAGATAGATAGACTGAAATTGCCGATTAATTGATGTACATCCTTCATGATGATATACAAAATTACCACTTTTGTAGATATGATAAGTGGTTGAAACGTTTGAATACTCAACTTAATGAACCAAAAAATCAAAATTTAATATAAGCCCCCAAAGTTGTTAAGGAAACGAATAAAAAAGGATATCATATACTTTTGGGGACTAGTGTAATAAACAGCCCAATGTCCCCTACCTCCCTCAATGAGATATAAACCAGGGATAAGACAATGGGTGTTAAATTTATTTTCTGCCCAAAACTTTTTTTATATACTTAAATTATTGGTTGAAACTCAGGAAGGAAGAGGACATTGGGCTGTTTATTACACTAGTCACCAAAGTTTTATAATAACCTTTTCTTATTCGTTGGCTTAATAACTTTGGTAAATTTTATTTAATTTTAATTGGTTGGTTCATTATATTGATTGTCTAAACGTTTCAATGAATAATTGTAATCCAACGAAGGGGTAAACTTTGTGCATCATCATTAATTTGTCTTATCCCTTTAGATTCTGTTTGTTTTGGACTTACCAAACAAAATTCAATAAAAGTTTTTAAAGCCAACGAATAAGATACCGTGATTTAAAAACTTTGGCCACTTCTGGAAACAGCGTAAAGTGCCCCCCAAAAATAACGTCATACAATAAAATGACCAAAGAGAGGCCAGTGTAAAATTTTTCCATTGGTCAATTACAATGTATACTGGCCCATCATTGGTCATTTAATTGTATGACATCATTTATTGGAGGCATATTACGCTGTTCAATTTTTAATCTATTTTATTCCTGCAAGGTGCAACAAAACTGGAATAATCTTAAAAATCTTGCATCGCATTATATTAACGACAGTTTTCTGCGATTATTAAATAAAAATGATATTATTATTACAAGTTTTGCTAGGCCACTCAATGTTTTAATCGTATAATTTTTCTTTTTAATATCCGCGGAAATCTGTCTTTAAAACGATGCGAATATAAATATAAAATAACTATTATTACCTGTAGTCATTTGCAAGATTATCTAGGGTTCTATTTGAGATAGTTGTTCCATTTGTGATTAAAGTTATTCTAAAAAGATATAAATATAAGTAATAGGATGTCTTTGAGTCTGTCTGTTTCTATCTCTCTCTCTCCTATCCTCTTTCTCTCTTTCTCTCTCTCCTATCCTCTTTCTCTCTTTCTCTCTCTCTCTCTCTCTCTCTCTCTCTCTCTCTCTCTCTCTCTCTCTCTTTCCTTCTCTTACTCTCTCTTTCATTCTCTCTCTTTTTCTCTCTCTCTCTCTCTCTTTCTCTCTCTCTCACTCTTTATTTTTCTTTCTTTCTCTCTCTCTCTATCTCTCTCCCCCTCTCTCCCTTTCCTACTCTCTTTCTTCCTGTGTTTTTTCCTCTTTTTCTCACTTTATCTCCCTCTCTCTCTCTCTCTTTCACTCTCTCTCTCTCTCTCTCTCTCTCTATCTATCTATCAATCTATCTATCTATCTATCTATTTAACTTTACATAATCGTCTAATAACTCCTTTACAATGTAGCTTCTCATGTAGGTCCTGGGAAGGTTTATAACCATTTTGGGGGGAGGGATCAATTAACCAACCCTTCTAAGAAAGATCGCCAATAGGCGGTTTTTTTTGACGATTTCTTTTGGGAGGTTGGAAATAGCTATAAACCTTCCCAGGACCTATGAGAAGCTACCCTGTAAAGGAGAACCATATCGGTCCAGCGGTTAGCAAGATCCTTTGGTAAAAACAGACAAACAAACAGACAGACAGATAGATATCCTTTTACTTTATTATTAGGATGATTTAACATAAAATGTATTACACTGTGTTTCTTAGTAATACTCGTTACAATAACATTTTAATACTGACAAAAAATATAAAAATTCAAAGATTTTTACAAAAAATATTAGAGGATTTTTTATGACATAATTTAAATGTCAAATATTTTAAGATCTAACTATCCTTATAATAAAGTAACAGGATGTCTGTCTGTTTGTTTGTTTGTCTGTACTGAAGGATCTTGCTAACCGCTGAGCCGATCAAGTTCTTATTAACAGGGTATCTTATCATAGGTCTTTTGGGGGAGGGTACCACCACCCCTCCATGAAAAATCGACCGTATAAAAATTTTACTTTTCTTTTGGGATTCAACTCTCCCCTCCTCAAGTGCCCCCAAGAGGCCTCTAGGGGCGTAGCAGCTAGTATATTACAAGGTAAAGGGGTGAAGGCAATCGATAATAAGTAAATATACAACCCCAATTATGTACAACAAAAATACCCCTTATGTAGATTAAAATTAGTGGTGAAAAAGTATGGACACTTCTAAATAAAATAAAAACGGACAATATGCGGTGAACTGTGATTCTTTCCACTGCCATTAAAGATAGACAGCTGAAAATTACCGTGGAGATTCCTATGACAAATATACATCTAGTCTACATGGATTTTGTCCGTCTGTCTGACGGTCAGGCTTCAAAGACGTAATAGTTATTTCTCGCATATAATCAGCTTTCCGTGGATATAGAATGTACAATTATAAGATTAAAACCAGTTTTTTTTTAGCCCCGAGGTGCCAAAGGTTCTGAAGGCACGGGCTTAAAAACTGGTTTTAATCTTATGATTGTACATTTTTATATTCGTAGCAAGCTGGATATAATACGATGCTAGACATAGTTTTTTCGTATGGATGAGAACCGGTTCCTATCCACCGGATTCAACTTAATACGAGAAAGGTTTATTATAATATCTCTCTTTTTTTTGTTATAACAATTGAACATCTGTTGTATAACTCACTTTGTCCGTGTGTCATTTCCATGATGTTTTTTATCTTTTTTGCTACTTATGGATGTTGTCATCCTTTGTTACAGTTAGAATCGTATTATAGACAGCTTTCCGTGGATCTTAAAATGAAAAATTATGATATTAAAACAAGGTTTGTTAGCCACCAGAGGCCGAAGGACCGGGCTAACAAAACTTGTATTAATTTTATAATTTTTAAATTAATATTTGTAGATAATTATCTGTAATACGATGCTGTATATGACTGTTTGGTATGGCTGAGAACCGGTTCTAATATAGCGGATTTTGATCGGTTTCAAAGCCATACTGGAATAACCTTATCTTGCTGCTATTTATATCTTTTAGATTTTTGTCGATTTCTCCTGAGAGGGTGGTGTTACCCTCCCCAAAAATAGCTATAAACCTTCCCAGGACCTACGAGAAGCTACCCTGTAAAGGAGAACTATATCGGTTTAGCAGTTAGCGAGATCCTTCGATACATACACACACAGACATATATTTAAAATGATTATATGAAGCAGCTTATAGAGCCTAATAAAAATGACGTCATACAATACAAATGACCAATAATAGGCCAGTTTACATTTTACCATTGGTCAATTAGAGTGTATAGTTGCCTATCATTGGTTAATTAGAGTGTATAGTGGCCTATCATTGGTTAATTAGAGTGTATAGTGGCCTATCATTGGTTAATTAGAGTGTATAGTGGCCTATCATTGGTTAATTAGAGTGTATAGTGGCCTATCATTGGTTAATTCGAGTGTATACTGGCCTATCATTGGTTAATTTGAGTGTATAGTGGCCTATCATTGGTTAATTAGAGTGTGTAGTGGCCTATCATTGGTCATTTGTATGGTGTGATTTTTATTAGGCACTATAAGCTGCTTCATATCATTATATCAAATTAACAGGCTGCCTGTGTGTTTGTCTGTATCAAAGAATCTTGCTAACTGATGAACCAATACGGTTCTCCTTTGCCTTACCTTGTAAGATTCACTTGTTGAGTAAGGTTACTCGCTTCTAAATTTGAGTTTGTGAATAGAATGGCTGGAAATATTACTGATACTATGATTCCAATACAGTCTAGATTTTCAACATTTTCAACATTAATTTTATCTAAACAGACAGACAGACAGACAGACAGACAGACAGACATACAGACGACAGACATACAGACATACAGACATACAGACAAACAGACAGACAGACAGACAAACAGACAAACAGACAGATTTACTTTATTATAAAGATATGGCTGGAAATATTACTGATAATATAATTCCAATACAATCTAGATTTTCAACATCTTAAACATTAATTTTATCTAAACAAACAGACAGACAGACAGACAGACAAACAGACACACAGACAGACAGAAAGATAGACAGACAGACAAACGCACAAACGGACAAACAGACAGACATACAGACAGACATACAGACAAACATACAGACAAACAGACAGACAGACAACAGACAGACAGACAACAGACAGACAGACAGACAGACAAACAGACAGACAAACAGACAAGCAGACAGATAAACAGACAGACAAACAGACAAACAGACTAACGGACAAACAGACAAATAAACAAACAGACAAATTCATTTTATCTAAAACTAGCAGCTATGCCCCAAGAGGCATCTAGGGAACATAAAATGTATTCTTTTCAATCTATGTAAAGAGTATTCTTGGGAGCGTGGTGGTACCTTCTCCCAAAATGGTTATAAACCTTTCCAGAACCTATGAGAATCTACAATTTAAAGGAGAAGCATATCGGTACATCAGACAGATTGAGATCTTTTTACTTTATTATAAAGATATTGCTGGAAATATTATAGAAACTATAATTCCAATACAGTCTAGATGTCAACATTTTAAACATTTATTTTATCTAAAACTAGCGGTTACGCCCCTAGAGGCATAAACGTTATTTTTAGAATTGTATTATAAACAAATATACAATTATAAGATTAAAACCAGTTTTATATTCGATGCTAGACATAATTTCTCAGTATGACTTAGAACCGATTCTAATCCATCGAATATTAATTGTTTTCGAAGCCAAACACTGGAAAATATTTTCCTAACGCACTAAAATAACACCATGATTTATTGGCCATTGTCTTATCCTCTCGTCGGGAAGGTGTTAGGTTCGAATCTCGGTCCGACACCGCGTCATAACTAAAGACGTTAAAAATGGTTCCCACTGCTACTATGTCAGATGCGCGACATAAATAGTTAGAGTGGGGGGAATGCCTTGGCCCAAAACAGGCGCAACTCGTTACCATGCACAGTTAGGACTTCTCAGACAAAGGTCGTGCATCACAGAGAGTTGGTTGTCTGTAATGTACTGTACCACGGGTATGAGGTGAAGGACCAAGAGTCTGGCCTTGAGTTGACAAGTTGACTGTTAGTCCAGGTCCAACTCACCCATACGACATTAGCAACATTAGCATCCCTTTAGATTCCTGCGTTTTATATATTTCATAACTTCGTATAAGAAGCCAGCTTTCCGCGGATAGTATAGCTTAAAACAGGTTCTAATCCAGCGGATATTGATCGGTTTTAAATGTTTTAAAATGTTGCCTAATAGAGCCTGAAATAGACTAACTAATATCACTGAAAAAACAACAGTCTTTAACCCTTACAGATCGGGGAGGGGGGGAGCTCCAAGAGCCCCCCCCCCCCCCTAGTTTTTTCAATCTCATCTTTTTGTAGATAAGATGGAGAGATGTGACTTCATGACTTTTTAAGTTTAGTAATTATACGTCGGCAAGAGATGATTTTATTAGGATATCTGGTCTGTGTCGGTCGTGGTGTCCGGTCAAAGCCGACTTTATAACCGATTTTTGTCCGGCTTTTACACCAGAAATATATCATGAATATCGTGGCTTCTATTTCAGCTAGAGACCTACAAATTTTTTTGGTAAATCCTTGATCAACAATAAACAGATAATAATATTAATTGGCGCCGCTAACCGCCGTAACCGCCGAAAATAGCGGTTTCCGTTATTTGCCGTTTTTCGGCGATGATTAGAAAAAGTAATTTTTTTGTTATAAAAAATATTAGTTCATCCTAAAATTTGGTCATCCCAGCTGCAAAAATTTTACGTCTTTATCTGTAACAGGAGCCGAGATAGAGGGGGGGAGGGGGGCTCTTAGGTTGTTGTTGTTGTAGCCATGATTCTCTGAAGTTAGGACTCAGATACACATGGAGACTGGAAGTGAGAATCCTTTGGCCAATCTTAGATTGGTAAGCTTCGCGCACAGCTTATTGTATTCTATGTTACATTACAAGCTGACCCGCAATTCTCGTGGAAGCTACTCAATTATTACATCACCCTGGCCTAGAGTTTTGGCAGGTGTTCCATATTAAGCCACCCTAATTAATGGCACTCTCATACGAGGAGCATGGATGAGGGAAAGCATGGTTAGAGCTGCTTGATTTGTAGAATCCTAACTTCCTACAAATCTCCCCTCTTACAACCCTAGGGCATCTTAGGGAAGGTTGCGTGATCATAATCTGACAAATTGCGACAGCATTTGTCAACCAAGTGCAGAGTCTATGTGGGGACTTGAACTCAGTTTCTCCCAACCACAGCGTAGTGCGCTAACCACTACACTATGGGACACCCTGGGCTCTTAGGTGGGAATTGGGGCCCGATCTGTAAGGGTTAATAAAAAACAAGACGGAAAATGTTCATAGATGCATAATTGTATCAGACGAATTATATTTTTTATTTAATTTGCATTCTGGAAGATTTAACGTTTTTTTAAATTAATTTGCTTAACAACTTTGGGAACTTTTATTGAATTTTGATAGGTTCATTAAGTTTAAGTGACCAAATGTTTGAATCACTAATTTTGGTTTACAGAAGGGATAATTTTGTGTATCATCAATTTATTGGCCATTGTCTTATCCCTTTAGTTCCCGGATAATGAAAAATTTGGTGCCTTTACTTAAACCTATTTTGTTACAAAACTGGAATTAATTTTATGATTTTTATTTTATTGTTACCGGAAAATTGTCTGTACCACGATGCTATACATGGTGTTTCAGCATGGCTGAGAAATGGATCTAATCCAGCGGATATTAATCGATTTGGAAGCCATACTGGAAATTTCTTTTAAGTTTTATACTATCGTATTATAGACAGCTATCCGCGGACATTAAATGGATAATATAGCTGAGAACAGGTTCTAATCCATCGGATATTAATCGGTTTCAAAGCCATACTGAAAAATAAATGTCTACCTCCAAGTAACATCACATCAAGATATAGGCAATTGTCTTATCCCTTTAGATCCCTGAGTTTTATATATCTATGTATACTATCGTATTATAGACAGCTATCCGCGGACATTATGCGGATATTATAGCTGAGAACAGGTTCTAATCCAACGGATATTAATCGGATTCAAAAGACTGTTGTTTGAACCTAGAGTTTTCAGATTCATTGTGCAGCTCATTTCTTGGAGGTCCGGCCATTTTAATTTAATAATCTGAAATAAATACAAATCCGCTTACAATCCGCTGGATTAGGACCGGTTCTCAGTCATACAATCCGCGGATAATATCAGCGGAAAGTTGTCTATGATACTATGCTTTATATTCCTTGTAAAAGAGGGGATAATGGGCAGTTTATTACACTAGTCCCCAAAGTTTTTAAATGACATTTTCTTATTCGTTGGCTGAATAACTTTGGGGACTTTATTTAGGTTGTTTGATTGATTTCATTGTTCGAACGTTTTAACCACTAAATTAAATATAAGTTTAACACGTCGGATAAAAAAAATTTTAGTAAGCATTATTTGGAAGTTTAGAACAAATCAAAAATGTTGAAATGGTTGAAAAATGTGTACACTAAACTTAACTATTCAAATTCTATAAAAGTCTCCACCTTGGTAAATAAACTAATAAAACTGTGGGGACTCCTCATAAATTGAAAATGCCAAATGGAGTTACGACGAACAGGCTAATTAATAGAAAAGCTTCGCTCAAAAAACAAACATTATAATTAACACAAAAGAACACTTGTTCTGCTAGAAACTTTAAAAATTCAAAAAATTTCTCCTTTGCTCTTTTACATTTTTATTCTCTCTCTCTCTCTCTCTCTCTCTCTCTCTCTCTCTCTCTCTCTCTCTCTCTCTCTCTCTCTCTATCTATCTATCTATCTATCTTTATCTCTATCTCTCCCTCTCTCTCTCTTTATTTAACTCTATTTCTATATTTTTAAAATTTTCTCTTTCCCTCTCTCTCTCTCTCTTTCTTTCTCTATAAATCGTTATAAACCTAAGAGACTAAGAGAAGCTTCACTAAATAAAAAGAACCATATTGGTTCAGCATTTACCGAGATCCTTCAGTACACACACACTCATACACACACACATGCACACACACACACACAGTCTAACAGACAGGATAAAAAATTTTACTGACCCACCTTTGATTTATTTATTTTAAAGCATTTAAACAAAGGGCTCGGCAGCTGCCCATGTTAGCAGAGAGAGAGAGGGGACAATGGGCTGTTTATTACACCAGTCCCCAAATATTTATAATAACGTTTTCTTTATCGCTGACTCAGCAAGTTTGGGGACTTTTGAAAAATTTTGATGGATCTTGGACAAAGTAGCCTCGGCCAAAGTAGCCTCGTATAAAGTAGCCTCCGGACAAAGTAGCACCCGGACAAAGTAGCCTCGGGACATTTACTTAAGAAAATTAGCCTCCTAAGGAAAGTAGCCTCCACAGTTGATAAAGGTCATGGCTGCAGCGCTCGGCCTCCTGGCCTGCCTAGCCGTAGATGCTCGGCCCCCTAACCTATCCCTTTAGATCCCTGGTGAAATTGTCATATTATTAAACTTAAAAATTTTAATCTAAACCTGTTCCAAACGCGGCTGCCAAGCCCTGTTTTAAACATCCGAGCATTGTTTTGTTTTTTCCTGTTTTAGCACGCATAACTTGTTTTACAAAGCTTTGATTTTTGGGGGGCAATTAAATTAGGGATCTAAAGGGATAAGACAATGCTCGATAAATTGATGTACATCCCCGCTGATGATACACAAAATCATCCCTTCTGTAGATTAAAATTAATGGTTAAAATGTATAAACACTAAACTTGATAAATCAACCAATCAAAATTCACTAAAGTCCCCAAAAATGTTAGGAAAGCCAACAAATAAGAAAATGTTATTACAAAACTTTAGGGACTAGTGTAATAAGCAGCTCATTGTCCCCTCCCTCCCTGCATTTGTTCAACTTTTAAGTATCTATCTAACAATATCTATCTATCTATCTATCTATCTGTCTATCTATCTATCTATCTATCTATCTATCTATCTATCTATCTGTCTATCTATCTATCTATCTATCTATCTATCTATCTATCTATCTATCTATCTATCTATCTATCTATCTATCTATCTATCTATCTATCTATCTATCTATCTATCTATCTGTCTATCTATCTATCTATCTATCTATCTATCTATATATCTATCTATCTATCTATCTATCTATCTATCTATCTATCTATCTATCTATCTATCTATCTATCTATCTATCCATCTATCTATCTATCTATCTATCTATATATATATATATATATATATATATATCTATTTAAATCCTCCTCCATTTAAATGTGTTAAACATTACTTTCTTAGTTTCTTACAGTTTCCTATCTTGTTAAAATAAGAACCATTTACATCCCCCCCCCCTCTCTGACTAGAGAATCGGTTTTGCGGTTAGCGAGATCCTTTGGTACACACAGACAGACAAATATCCTGTTACATTATTATAAGGATTTCTTATAAATTGAAGGAGATAAAAGGTGGGGGGGGGGGTTAGTTAAAGTCTTACAAAGTTATAAGATAATATAGGAAATTGTTTTTAATCTATTTTTGACATTTTTAAGAAAACAAACATTTGACAAGAATAAATAAGTTCATTGCTTATAACAACAGAAAAATTAACAAAAAACAAGGATGACAATATCCATAAGTAGTGAGGCTCAAAAATGATGAAAGAATATCGGGAAAATTTTGATATAGAGCAGTGTCATACATGTAAACTTTAAATTTTTGTAAAATAGGGAAATCACGAAACCTTTAAAATTATGCAACCTTTAAAATCACGCAACCTTTAAAATCAGCAAAACTTAACATTCTAAGAATCGATCTAGCACCGCAATTAATAGACAAATCTTAATGAAACTTGATGGGAAAATGTAGAATATGAGCATATTCAATCCCTGATGATTTCAGCCCTCAATCTTGAATAGGAATAGAGAAAATTACGAAAACCTAAAAGTCTAGGAATCGATCTAGCATCCCAAATAACAGACAGGCGGACAAAACAATTTATATATCAGATGGGCATATGGGAATCCTCACTAAAAATTTCATCTGTCTATCTTGAATAGGAGCCGAGAAAATCACGTTTCCCCCATAGCGTTACGAACTGACTGACTGACGGACAGACATAGTGAATTATAGAGTAGTTTCGCTTATAAAAAGAATAAAATAATATAATAATTCTGAGGAAAACTTAAAACATCAAATATAGAAATATCAAAATTCTCAAAATGCTATTTTTTTCCTTTTTAAGTAGCGAAGCTACTCTATAATTTGAAATGTCCGTCTGTCCGTCTGAAAGGTGATTTTCTCAGCTCCTACAAAAGATACACGGCTGAAACTTCTTGCCAACATTTATACTCCACTAACGGCTACGCCCCCAAGAGGCCTCTAGAGGCACTTGAGGAGGGGGGTGTTTGAATCACAAAACCTATTTTTTAATTTAGATTTTTTTAAAGTAAATAAAAAAAATTTTAGGATGGGGTTGAGCGAACCTCCCCCCCTCCCCGACCCCATTTTTTATTCTAGATTTAAAAAAAATTATTTCTTTTTTTTTTGGGGGGGGGGATATTTTTTTCTAGGGGTGATTTCGCTTGGGAGGGTGGCGGTACTCTCCCCTAAAATAGTTATAAACCTTCCCGGGACCTATTAGAGGCTACCCTGTAAAGAAGAATTCGATCGGTTCAGGGGTTAGCGAGATCCTTCGGTACAGAAACGAAACACACATCCTGTTACTTTATTATAAGGATATGAATTTATGCAGAGTTTAGTTTTTTTATTTTTTAAAACTTTCAGACATTTTTTAAGGTTTCGTGATTTAATTTTTTTGCATATTTATTTGTATATTGTATCTCTATTATTTTCTTTGTTAAGATATCAGTTAATCATCTTTATAACTCACTTTGTCCGTTTGTCTATTTCATAATAGATTATGTACTTATGGATGTTGTCATCCTTGTTTAATTAGATTCTAAAGATAATGAAACTTGAAAATGAGGTAAAAAATTAAAATTATGCTCAAATATCAAAATCCAGCCCTAATAATCAGAGATATAAAGGGATAAGACAATGGCCTATAAATTGATGTACATCCCCGATGATTATACACAAAATTGCTCCTTCTACAGATTACAGTTAGTGGTTGAAACGTTCAGAAATGAACTAACCAATCAAAATAGTCCCCAAAGTTATAAAGCCAACGAATAAGAAAACGTATTATACAACATTGGGGACTAGTGTAATAAACACCACCCCTCCCTGCCTTTTAATAGCTAGTTTAACCCTCCCTCAAAATTCTTTATTACAAAATTTAAGTATACGAAACAAAAAAAATGACATCTTATATCGTTTTATAAATGTTGTATTTTTTAATCTTAGATAGATAGAAACTGGTTCTTTCTTACGTCTTGAAATATATAGATAGATAGATAAATAGATGGATGGATAGATAGATAGATACTAAGATACATAGATATATATATGTATAGATAGATAGATAGAAAGATAGATAGAAAGATAGATAGAAACTGGTTCTTTCTTACGTGTTCTGAAATTTATAGATAAATAGATACTAAGATACATAGATAGATAGATATATAGATAGATAGATAGATAGATTGATAGATATATGTGTAAATAGATAGATAGATAGAAACTGGTTCTTCCTTACGTCTTGAAATTTATAGATAGATAGATTGATAGATAGATATATGTATAGATAGATAGATAGAAAGATAGATAGAAACTGGTTCTTTCTTACGTCATGAAAGTTATAGATAGATAGATACTAAGATACATAGGTAGATAATTGTATAGTATATAGATAGATAGATTGATAGATATATGTATAGATAGATAGATAGAAACTGGTTCTTTCTTACGTCTTGAAATTTATAGATAGATAGATACTAAGATACATAGATAGATAATTGTATAGTATATAGATAGATAGATATATGTATAGATAGATAGATAGATAGATAGAAACTGGTTCTTTCTTACGTCTTGAAATTTATAAATAGATAGATAGATACTAAGATTAACAATAAGGTATAAATATAAGTGTAGCAACTCTTTATCGTTACCAGAAAGTCTGTACGTTCATTTGAAATTTTTTTTACAACATTTTCTGTATGATATATTCATCTGATTTTTGGAATATTGATTTCTAGGACAACAAGGAATAATGTTATTTGCCAAGCTTCTCTATAAATAAGTCCAAAAACTGTCAGTATGTCCTTAAACAGTATCCTGTATTTAGGCAACTATTTCTATAACATTAATATTTAATTTTCCTTGCATATACTAATTAATAATTTATGTTTGTTTGTTTATTCTAAAGCTTTGCTTTTTTGGATGTTGTCATCCTTGTTTTTAAAAATGTGTATTTGAAAAAAGAAAGTCAAAACAAAATTTGTAAATTTGTTGCAAAACTGCTTAAATACAGGATAATGTTTAAGGACATACTTACATTTTCAGGCTTGATTATAGAGAAGCTTCTCTTATAACATTGTACTTTGTTGTCATAGGAATCAGTTTTTTTAAAAATCAGATCAATCGGATGATTATATCACATAAAAAATTGTTGTTAAAAAAGTAAAAAAACAACATGTTTAAAATGGACGTACGGACATTCTAGTAACGAATATAGAGTCGCTATGTTTCCTAGTCGTATCTAACTGTTAAAGCACTCATCATGCAAAGTTTGAAATCAATAGAACAATTCTAACACGAAAAAATACATCTGTTATGGACGTACGGACTGACCCTAATTATAGAAAAGCTTCGCTTTATTAAAATGTTTTCTTAAAACAAGAAAGCATTGTTAAACATATTTTCGAAACCGATTATTATCCGATGGATTTGAACCGGTTTTAATCTTATAATTGGACATTTCATATCCGCGGAAAGCTGTTTATAATACGGTTTAAAACAAGAAAGCATTGTTAAATTGAATGCAAAACATTTTTTTCTTTTATTTTTCTCCTGGATTCTCCTTTTTATATTTAGTTTTTCAGGAGCGCGGCAATTCTATAATTAGGGTTGGTCTGTACGTCCGTACGTATTGGATAGCTTTTTTCAGTAATTTAAGCATGTTAGAATTGTCCTATCGATCTCAAACTTTGCATAGTGATTCCTGCAGTAGTTAAGTACGATTTAGAAAGCGTAGCAACTCTATAATCGTTACATAGAATGTCCGTACGTCCACTTTAAACATGTTTTTTTTTCCTTTTTTAACAACAATATTTTATGTGATAAAATCATCCGATTGATCTGATTTTTGGATTAATGATTCCAATTACAATAAGGTACAATATTATGAGCGAAGCATCTCTATAATCAAGTCCTAAAACTGTTAGTATGTCCTTAACAGATTTCTGTATTTAAGAAGTTTTGCAACAAATTTATATATTTTTCCAAACTTTTATATTTTTATAATTTGTATATTCTGTTCTGACACTCTACATGAGTTAATGTTCGTCTGTCAGAGTTAATGTTCAGAGCTTCGCTTTTATGGATGTTGTCCTCAATAATTAACTATTGAGGGAGTGGACATTAGGCTGTATATTAAACTCTAGTCCCCAAAGTTTTATAAAAACGTTTTCTTATTTGTTGGCTAGCTTAACAACTTTGGGGACTTTAGTGAATTTTGTTTGGTTGGTCATTAAGTTTGGTGTTCAAACGTTTCAACCACTAATCTTAATCTACTTAAGGAGTTATTTTGTGTATCATCATTGGGAATATACATCAATTTATCGGCCATTGTCTTATCCCTTTAGAGCGGCCATTCTATAATTAACCAGGGAGGGAGGGGACAATGGGCTGTACATTACACTCTAGTCCCCAAAGTTTTATAATAACGTTTTCTTATTTATTTGCTTAACAATTTTGAGGAGTTTTATTGAACTTTAATTTATTAAGTTGAGTGTCCAAACGTTTCAACCACTAATCTTAATCTACACAAGGAGTTCTTTTGTGTATCATCATTTGGGATGTACATCTATTTGTCGGCCATTCTAGAATTAACAAGGGAGGGAGGGGACATTGGGCTTTATATAACACTCCAGTCCCCAAATTTTTTATGATAACGTTTTCTTATTTGTTTGGAAAGAAAACAAAGTAGCCTAGGAGTTAGTATTCCAAAAAAAACAGATCAATATGATAATTATGTCACTTAAAAAGTTTAAAAGTTGAAAATCAGCATGTCTAAAATGGACATACTCACGAACGAACGGAAAGACCCTATAGAGAAGCTTCGCTTTTAAAAAGTAGCCTGCTGCTTCAAAATATCTGTAGCTAAAAACCTTCCCAGATTTGAAAACTTGATTCAGTCTTTTTCATGGAGGGAGGGGACATTAGGCTGTTTAGTGCAGTAGTCCCCAAAGTTTTACAATAACGTTTTCATATTCGTTGGCTTAACAACCTTGGAGACTTTTATTGAAATATTTTTGGTGGGTTTTTAAGTTAGGTGTCCATACGTTTCAATCAATAATTGTAATTTACAAAAAAGGGAATTTTGTGTTATCATCATTGGGGATGTACATCAATTTCTCGGCCATAGTCTTCTCCCTTTAGATTCTCTCTTACTTCTATATCATTCTATGTGTGTATGTCTGTGATTTAAGATCTCGCTAACCACTGTACCGATATGGTTCTCCTTTACATTGAAGCTTTGCATAGGAAGCTAGTATATTTAAGAAACGGAATAATAATTTCATGTTACAAAAGCACAATTGCTTCACAAAACAACATCATAATCTTATTTTTTTTCCCGGGAAGGTTTATATTTTGGGGTAGGGTACCACCACCCTTCCAAGAGGAATTGCCCCTAGAAAAAAATTCCCCCCCTCCAGAAAATTTTTTTTCTATTATTTTTTTTACAAAAATATAACAGGTATTAAATATCAAACATATATAATTATCCCATCTACCTAATTTTTAGATTATGTTATCGGCGAAGCATCTCTTATGGTTCACAACATTTTAAACATACATTTTTTGTTTATGCTCATGTAGACGTTTTGGTGTGCTTATTGCTCTATGTCAGGTTTAGGCTAAATTGGGTAAAAGCTAGCCCTGCAGGGTTAAGGTACTTTCAGTATAGGATTAAAGTAAAGGAGTAAGGATTAAAAATACCTCCCCCCCCCACCCATGCACTTACTTTAAACTTTTTAAAAAACTTTTTATAATTTCTTTTTTGCTGTTCTACTTATGAATGCTGTCATTCTTGAATTTATTAGCTATGGACCTCTTTAATTCACTTTGATTGTCCATTGTTCGGTCCGTCTGTCCGTAACGTAGGGGGAGAAAGTCATTCAAAAATCAGCCAAGTGACGTCATAGAAATTAGTGATTATCTCTCTCTTTTTTAGGGGTATTTCTTTACTTTTCTCCTCTCATTTTTATGACGTCATATGGCTAATTGTTGAGTGATTTTCACCCCATAAACGTCTGTAACGGGAAATATGATTTTTTATGATGTTGTTATCCTTGTTAAAATGGAAACAATTTATATAGGGCTCTTGTCGTTAATTTCGACATGTCAAAATTGTCCTATAGATTTCAAACTTTGCATGATAATTCCTATAACAGTTAGGTACGACGTTGAAAGCTTAGTAACTCTATAATCATTATCATAATGTTAGTACGTTTATTAAAAACATATTGCTTTTTAACTTTTTTGGACAACAACATTTACTAAGATTTAATTAAATTATTGATCTGATTTTTAGAGGACTGATTCATATTACAACAAGGTACAATATTGTAAGCGAGGTATCTCTATAATCAAGTCACAAAAGTGTAAGTATGTCCTTAAACTGTATTCTGTATTTAAGAAGTTTTGAAACACATTTACGTACAATTTTATTAAAAATTATACATATCTTTGCGTATTTAGTTCTGACACTCTACAAGAGTAAATATTCGTTACAGAGATTCGCTTTTATGGATTTAAAAGCTATTGATCCATCTCAACCCAAGACTACTTTATCAAACTAACATCTTTGTACAGGCCAAATATATATTTTAAAAACTAAGGTTTTTATTCTCAATCGTCCTGTAATGAAAAAAAAACACAAATCAGTAAATAATGTGTACAAAAAGTCAATCTTGAATTAGACATTATATGTTACTTTTTAGCTTTCAGTGAATTGTAGGGATGCATCGCATCTTTATAAAAGTTGGGTATGTAAAAATGCTGTTAAATATTCAATTTTCATAATTTATATTATTAAAAAAATACTTTTTGAAAGGTTGAAGAACTTGGAGCAAGAGGGGATTGTTGTTTACATTTTTTTTTATTTTTCAAAATATTGCAACTGCATCTTACAAACGCTTTTTTATGGATGTTGTCATCCTTGTTTTTAATGCATTTTTTCTGCAAGGTCACTTTTCTCTCACTACAATAGTAATACTCTTACACTAGTGTCCAGAAAATTACTAGAAAAAGACAGCACTAAAATACACCAGGGATCTAAAGGGATAAGACAATGGCCGATAAATTGATGCACATCCCCAATAATGATGATACACACAAAATTATTCCCCCGTGTTTAGCGTAAAAAAAGTGGTTAAAAAGTTTGAACACTCATTTTTAATGAAACAACGAATCATAATTCACTGTTAAGCCAACAAATAAGAAAACGTTAATATAAAACTTTGAGGACTAGTGTAATAAACAGTCCATTGTCCCCTCTCTCTCTTTCTCTCTCTCTCTCTCTCTCTCTCTCTCTCTCTCTCTCTCTCTGATAATACATTGTATTTATGTA